>NC_092779.1:1876236-1976236 GCF_047496795.1 Chiloscyllium punctatum | reverse complement strand
ACAGAGGGGCTGAAACAGAGTGCGAGAAACAGAGGGTCTGAAACAGAGGGTCTGAAACAGAGGGGCTGAAACAGAGGGCGAGAAACAGAGGGGCTGAAACAGGGAGCGAGAAACGTAGGGGCTGAAACAGAGGGCAAGAAACAGAGGGGCTGAAACAGAAGGTGAGAAACAGAGCGCGAGAAACAGAGGGGCTGAAACAGAGGGGCTGAAACAGATTGGCTTAAACAGAGGGCGAGAAACAGAGGGGCTGAAACAGAGGGATAGAAACAGAGGGCGACAAACAGAGGGGCTGAAACAGAGGGTGAGAAACAGAGGGGCTGAAACAGTGGGTGAGAATCAGAGGGGCTGAAACAGAGGGGCTGAAACAGGGGTCGAGAAATGGAGGGGCTGAAACAGAGGGCAAGAAACAGAAAGGCTGAAACAGAGGGTGAGAAACAGAGGGGCTGAATCAGAGGGCGAGAAACAGATGGGCTGAAACAGGGGGCGAGAAATGGAGGGGCTGAAACAGAGGGCAAGAAACAGAGGGGCTGAAACAGAGGGCGAGAAACAGAGGGGCTGAAACAGAGGGGCTGAAACAGAGTGCGAGAAACAGAGTGGCTGAAACAGAGGCTGAGAAACAGAGGGGATGCAATAGCCGGCGAGAAATGGAGGGGCTGACACAGAGGGCGAGAAACAGAGGGGCTGAAACAGAGGGTGAGAAACAGAGGGGCTGAAACAGTGGGTGAGAAACAGAGGGGCTGAAACAGAGGGGCTGAAACAGGGGTCGAGAAACAGAGGGGCTGAAACAGAGGGCAAGAAACAGCGGGGCTAAAACCGAGGGGCTGAAACAGAGGGCAAGAAACAGCGGGGCTAAAACCGAGGGGCTGAAACAGAGGGCGAGCAACAGAGGGTGAGAAACTGAGTGCGAGAAACAGATGGGCTGAAACAGAGGGGCTGAAACAGAGGGCGAGAAACAGATGGGCTGAAACAGAGGGTGAGAAACAGAGGGGCTGAAACAGTGGGTGAGAAACAGCGGGGCAGAAACAGAGGGGCTGAAACAGAGGGCGAGAAACAGAGGGTGAGAAGCAGAGGGGCTGAAACAGTGGGCGAGAAACAGAGGGGCTGGAACAGTGGGGGAGAAACAGAGGGTCTGAAACAGAGGGTCTGAAACAGAGGGTGAGAAACAGCGGGGCTGAAACAGAGGTCGAGAAACAGAGGGGCTGAAACAGAGGGGCTGAAACAGAGGGGATGAAACAGAGGGTGAGAAACAGAGGGAGAGAAAAAGAGGGGCTGAAACAGGGGGCGAGAAATGGAGGGGCTGAAACAGAGGGCAAGAAACAGAGAGGCTGAAAGAGAGGGTCTGAAACAGAGGGTGAGAAACAGAGGGGCTGAAACAGAGGGCAAGAAACAGAGAGGCTGAAATAGGGGGCGAGAAGCACAGTTGCTGAAACAGAGGGTGAGATACAGAGGTGAGAAACAGAGGGGCTGAAACAGATTGGCTAAAACAGATGGCGAGAAACAGAGGGGCTGAAACACAGGGGCTGAAACAGAGGGGCAGAAACCTAGGGCGAGAAACAGAGGGACTGAAACGGAGGGGCTGAAACAGAGGGCGAGAAACATAGTGGCTGAAAGAGATTGGCTGAAACAGAGGGCGAGCAACAGAGGGGCTGAAACAGAGGGCGAGAAACAGAGGGGCTGAAACAGGGAGCGAGAAACGTAGGGGCTGAAACAGAGGGCAAGAAACAGAGGGGCTGAAACAGAAGGTGAGAAACAGAGCGCGAGAAACAGAGGGGCTGAAACAGAGGGCGAGAAACAGTGGGTCTGAAACAGAGGGTCTGAAACAGAGGGGCTGAAACAGATTGGCTTAAACAGAGGGCGAGAAACAGAGGGGCTGAAACAGAGGGATAGAAACAGAGGGCGACAAACAGAGGGGCTGAAACAGAGGGTGAGAAACAGAGGGGCTGAAACAGTGGGTGAGAAACAGAGGGGCTGAAACAGAGGGGCTGAAACAGGGGTCGAGAAATGGAGGGGCTGAAACAGAGGGCAAGAAACAGAAAGGCTGAAACAGAGGGTGAGAAACAGAGGGGCTGAAACAGTGGGTGAGAAACAGAGGGGCTGAAACAGGGGGCGAGAAGCAGAGTTGCTGAAACAGAGGGTGAGATACAGAGGTGAGAAACAGAGGGGCTGAAACAGATTGGCTGAAACAGTGGGCGAGAAACAGTGGGTCTGAAACTGAGGGTCTGAAACAGAGGGGCTGAAACAGATTGGCTTAAACAGAGGGCGCGTAACAGAGGGGCTGAAACAGAGGTTGAGAAACAGAGTGCGAGAAACAGAGGGGCTCAAACAGAGGGACAGAAACAGAGGGGCTGAAACAGTGGGTGAGAAACAGAGGGGCTGAAACAGAGGGCGAGAAACAGAGGGGCTGAAACAGAGGGTGAGAAACAGAGGGGCTGAAACAGAGGGCGAGAAACAGAGGGGCTGAAGCAGTGGGGGAGAAACAGAGGGGCTGAAACTGAGGGGCTGAAACATAGGGTGAGAAACAGAGGGGCAGAAACAGAGGGGCTGAAACAGAGGGCGAGAAACAGAGGGGCTGAAACAGAGGGTGAGAAACAGAGGGGCTGAAACAGTGGGCGAGAAACAGAGGGGCTGAAACAGTGGGTGAGAAACAGAGGGGCTGAATCAGAGGGCGAGAAACAGATGGGCTGAAACAGGGGGCGAGAAATGGAGGGGCTGAAACAGAGGGCAAGAAACAGAGGGGCTGAAACAGAGGGCGAGAAACAGAGGGGCTGAAACAGAGGGGCTGAAACAGAGTGCGAGAAACAGAGTGGCTCAAACAGAGGCTGAGAAACAGAGGGGATGCAATAGCCGGCGAGAAATGGAGGGGCTGAAACAGAGGGTGAGAAACAGAGGGGCTGAAACAGTGGGTGAGAAACAGAGGGGCTGAAACAGAGGGGCTGAAACAGGGGTCGAGAAATGGACGGGCTGAAACAGAGGGCAAGAAACAGAAAGGCTGAAACAGTGGGTTAGAAACAGAGGGGCTGAAACAGGGGACGAGAAGCAGAGTTGCTGAAACAGAGGGTGAGATACAGATGTGAGAAACAGAGGGGCTGAAACAGATTGGTTGAAACAGTGGGCGAGAAACAGTGGGTCTGAAACTGAGGGTCTGAAACAGAGGGGCTGAAACAGATTGGCTTAAACAGAGGGCGAGCAACAGAGGGGCTGAAACAGAGGTTGAGAAACAGAGTGCGAGAAACAGAGGGGCTCAAACAGAGGGACAGAAACAGAGGGGCTGAAACAGTGGGTGAGAAACAGAGGGGCTGAAACAGAGGGCGAGAAACAGAGGGGCTGAAATAGAGGGTGAGAAACAGAGGGGCTGAAACAGAGGGCGAGAAACAGAGGGGCTGAAACAGTGGGTGAGAAACAGAGGGGCTGAAACTGAGGGGCTGAAACATAGGGTGAAAAACAGAGGGGCAGAAACAGAGGGGCTGAAACAGAGGGTGAGAAACAGAGGGGCTGAAACAGCGGGTGAGAAACAGAGGGGCTGAAACAGTGGGCGAGAAACAGAGGGGCTAAACAGTGGGTGAGAAACAGAGGGGCTGAATCAGAGGGCGAGAAACAGATGGGCTGAAACAGGGGGCAAGAAATGGAGGGGCTGAAACAGAGGGCAAGAAACAGAGGGGCTGAAACAGAGTGCGAGAAACAGAGTGGCTGAAACAGAGGCTGAGAAACAGAGGGAATGCAATAGCCGGCGAGAAATGGAGGGGCTGACACAGAGGGTGAGAAACAGAGGGGCTGAAACAGAGAGGCTGAATCAGAGGGTGAGAAACAGAGGGGCTGCAACATGGGGCAAGAAATGGAGGGGCTGAAACAGAGGGCGAGAAACAGAGGGCCTGAAACAGAGGTGCAGAAACAGAGGGCAAGAAACAGAGGGTGAGAAACAGAGGGGCTGAAACAGAGGGTGAGAAACAGAGGGGCTGAAACAGAGGGGCTGAAACAGAGGGCGAGAAACAGCGGGGCTGAAACAGAGGGGCTGAAACAGAGGGCGAGAAACAGCGGGGCTGAAACAGGGGGCGAGAAACAGAGGGGCTGAAACAGAGGGCGAGAAACAAATGGGCTCAAACAGAGGGGCTGAAACAGAGGGTGAGAAACAGAGGGGCTGAAACAGACAGGCTAAATCAGAGGGTGAGAAACAGAGTGCGAGAAAAAGAGGGGTTGAAACAGAGGGCGAGAAACAGAGTGGCTGAAACAGAAGGCGAGAAACAGAGGGGCTGAAAGAGAGGAGCGGAAACAGAGGGCGAGAAACAGCGGGGCAGAAACAGAGGGGCTGAAACAGTGGGCTTGAAACAGAGGTTGAGAAGCAGAGGGGCTGAAACAGTGGGCGAGAAACAGAGGGTCTGAAACAGAGGGGCTGAAACAGAGAGTGAGAAACAGCGGGGCTGAAACAGAGTGGATGAAACAGAGGGCGAGAAACAGAGGGTGAGAAAAAGAGGGGCTGAAACAGGGGGCGATAAATGGAGTGGCTGAAACAGAGGGCAAGAAACAGAGGGGCTGAAACAGAGGGTCTGAAACAGAGGGCGAGAAACAGAGGGGCTGAAACAGAGGGCAAGAAACAGAGGGGCTGAAACAGGGTGCGAGAAGCCGAGTTGCTGAAACAGAGGGTGAGATACAGAGGTGAGAAACAGAGGGGCTGAAACAGATTGGCTGAAACAGATGGCGAGAAACAGAGGGGCTGAAACAGAGGGGCTGAAACAGAGGGGCAGAAATCAAGGGCGAGAAACAGAGGTACTGTAACGGAGGGGCTGAAACAGAGGGCGAGAAACATAGTGGCTGAAAGAGAGGGGCTGAAACAGAGGGCGAGCAACAGAGAGGCTGAAACAGAGGGCGAGAAACAGAGGGTCTGAAACAGAAGGTCTGAAACAGAGGGGCTGAAACAGAGGGCGAGAAACAGAGGGGCTGAAACAGGGTGCGAGAAACGTAGGGGCTGAAACAGAGGGCAAGAAACAGAGGGGCTGAAACAGAGGGTGAGAAACAGAGGGGCTGAAACAGAGGGGCTGAAACAGAGGGCGAGAAGCAGAGGTGCTGAAACAGAGGGCGAGAAACAGAGGTGAGAAACAGAGAGGCTGAAACAGATTGGCTGAAATAGATGGCGAGAAACAGAGGGGCTGAAACAGAGGGGCTGAAACAGAGGGGCAGAAACAATGAGCGAGAAACAGAGGGACTGCAACAGAGGGGCTGAAACAGAGTGCGAGAAACAGAGTGGCTCAAACAGAGGCTGAGAAACAGAGGGGATGCAATAGCCGGCGAGAAATGGAGGGGCTGAAACAGAGGGTGAGAAACAGAGGGGCTGAAACAGTGGGTGAGAAACAGAGGGGCTGAAACAGAGGGGCTGAAACAGGGGTCGAGAAATGGACGGGCTGAAACAGAGGGCAAGAAACAGAAAGGCTGAAACAGTGGGTTAGAAACAGAGGGGCTGAAACAGGGGGCGAGAAGCAGAGTTGCTGAAACAGAGGGTGAGATACAGATGTGAGAAACAGAGGGGCTGAAACAGATTGGTTGAAACAGTGGGCGAGAAACAGTGGGTCTGAAACTGAGGGTCTGAAACAGAGGGGCTGAAACAGATTGGCTTAAACAGAGGGCGAGCAACAGAGGGGCTGAAACAGAGGGACAGAAACAGAGGGGCTGAAACAGTGGGTGAGAAACAGAGGGGCTGAAACAGAGGGTGAGAAACAGAGGGGCTGAAACAGAGGGTGAGAAACAGAGGGGCTGAAACAGAGGGCAAGAAACAGAGGGGCTGAAGCAGTGGGTGAGAAACAGAAGGGCTGAAACTGAGGGGCTGAAACATAGGGTGAAAAACAGAGGGGCAGAAACAGAGGGGCTGAAACAGAGGGCGAGAAACAGAGGGGCTGAAACAGCGGGTGAGAAACAGAGGGGCTGAAACAGTGGGCGAGAAACAGAGGGGCTAAACAGTGGGTGAGAAACAGAGGGGCTGAATCAGAGGGCGAGAAACAGATGGGCTGAAACAGGGGGCGAGAAATGGAGGGGCTGAAACAGAGGGCAAGAAACAGAGGGGCTGAAACAGAGGGCGAGAAACAGAGTGGCTGAAACAGAGGCTGAGAAACAGAGGGGATGCAATAGCCGGCGAGAAATGGAGGGGCTGACACAGAGGGCGAGAAACAGAGGGGCTGAAACAGAGGGGCTGAATCAGAGGGTGAGAAACAGAGGGGCTGCAACATGGGGCAAGAAATGGAGGGGCTGAAACAGAGGGCGAGAAACAGAGGACTTAAAACAGAGGTGCAGAAACAGAGGGCAAGAAACAGAGGGTGAGAAACAGAGGGGCTGAAACAGAGGGTGAGAAACAGAGGGGCTGAAACAGAGGGGCTGAAACAGAGGGCGAGAAACAGCGGGGCTGAAACAGAGGGGCTGAAACAGAGGGCGAGAAACAGCGGGGCTGAAACAGGGGGCGAGAAACAGAGGGGCTGAAACAGAGGGCGAGAAACAAATGGGCTCAAACAGAGGGGCTGAAACAGAGGGTGAGAAACAGAGGGGCTGAAACAGACAGGCTAAATCAGAGGGTGAGAAACAGAGTGCGAGAAAAAGAGGGGTTGAAACAGAGGGCGAGAAACAGAGGGGCTGAAACAGAAGGCGAGAAACAGAGGGGCTGAAAGAGAGGAGCGGAAACAGAGGGCGAGAAACAGCGGGGCAGAAACAGAGGGGCTGAAACAGTGGGCTTGAAACAGAGGTTGAGAAGCAGAGGGGCTGAAACAGTGGGCGAGAAACAGAGGGTCTGAAACAGAGGGGCTGAAACAGAGAGTGAGAAACAGCGGGGCTGAAACAGGGGGCGATAAATGGAGTGGCTGAAACAGAGGGCAAGAAACAGAGGGGCTGAAACAGAGGGTCTGAAACAGAGGGCGAGAAACAGAGGGGCTGAAACAGAGGGCAAGAAACAGAGGGTGAGAAAAAGAGGGGCTGAAACAGGGGGCGATAAATGGAGTGGCTGAAACAGAGGGCAAGAAACAGAGGGGCTGAAACAGAGGGTCTGAAACAGAGGGCGAGAAACAGAGGGGCTGAAACAGAGGGCAAGAAACAGAGGGGCTGAAACAGGGTGCGAGAAGCCGAGTTGCTGAAACAGAGGGTGAGATACAGAGGGGCAGAAATCAAGGGCGAGAAACAGAGGTACTGTAACGGAGGGGCTGAAACAGAGGGCGAGAAACATAGTGGCTGAAAGAGAGGGGCTGAAACAGAGGGCGAGCAACAGAGAGGCTGAAACAGAGGGCGAGAAACAGAGGGTCTGAAACAGAAGGTCTGAAACAGAGGGGCTGAAACAGAGGGCGAGAAACAGAGGGGCTGAAACAGGGTGCGAGAAACGTAGGGGCTGAAACAGAGGGCAAGAAACAGAGGGGCTGAAACAGAGGGTGCGAAACAGAGGGGCTGAAACAGAGGGGCTGAAACAGAGGGCGAGAAGCAGAGGTGCTGAAACAGAGGGCGAGAAACAGAGGTGAGAAACAGAGAGGCTGAAACAGATTGGCTGAAATAGATGGCGAGAAACAGAGGGGCTGAAACAGAGGGGCTGAAACAGAGGGGCAGAAACAATGAGCGAGAAACAGAGGGACTGCAACAGAGGGGCTGAAACAGTGGGCGAGAGACAGAGGGGCTGAAACAGAGGGGCTGAAACAGAGGGTGAGAAACAGAGGGGCTGCAACAGGGGGCAAGAAATGGAGGGGCTGAAACAGAGGGCGAGAAACAGAGGGGCTGAAACAGAGGGCGAGAAACAGAGGGGCTGAAACAGAGGGCGAGAAACAGTGGGTCTGAAACAGAGGGTCTGAAACAGAGGGGCTGAAACAGATTGGCTTAAACAGAGCGCGAGTAACAGAGGGGCTGAAACAGAGGTTGAGAAACAGAGTGCGAGAAACAGAGGGGCTGAAACAGAGGGGCTGAAACAGCGGGCCCGAAACATGGGGCTGAAACAGAGGGACAGAAACAGAGGGGCTGAAACAGTGGGTGAGAAACAGAGGGGCTGAAACAGAGGACGAGAAACAGAGCGGTGAAACAGAGGGCGAGAAACAGATGGGCTGAAACAGACGGGCTGAAACAGAGGGCGAGAAACAGAGGGCGAGAAACAGAGGGGCTGAAACAGGGTGCGAGAAATGGAGGGGCTGAAACAGAGGGCAAGAAACAGTGGAGCTGAAACAGAGGGTCTGAAACAGAGGGCGAGAAACAGAGGAGCTGAAACAGAGGGCAAGAAACAGAGGGGCTGAAACAGTGGGCGAGAAGCAGAGGTGCTGAAACAGAGGGCGAGAAACAGAGGTGAGAAACAGAGGGGCTGAAACAGATTGGCTGAAACAGATGACGAGAAACAGAGGGGCTGAAACAGAGGGGCTGAAACAGAGGGGCAGAAACAGAGGGCGAGAGACAGAGTGGCTGAAACAGAGGGTGAGAAACAGAGGGGATGCAACAGGGGGCAAGAAATGGAGGGGCTGAAACAGAGGGCGAGAAACAGAGGGGCTGAAACAGAGGGCGAGAAACAGTGGGTCTGAAACAGAGGGTCTGAAACAGAGGGGCTGAAACAGATTGGCTTAAACAGAGGGCGAGCAACAGAGGGGCTGAAACAGAGGGGCTGAAACAGCGGGCGATAAACAGCGGGGCTGAAACAGAGGGACAGAAACAGAGGGGCTGAAACAGTGGGTGAGAAACAGATGGGCTGAAACAGAGGGGCTGAAACAGAGGGCGAGAAACAGAGGGGCTGAAACAGAGGGTGAGAAACAGAGGGGCTGAAACAGAGGGCGAGAAACAGAGGGGCTGAAACAGAGGGGCTGAAACAGAGGGCGGGAAACAGAGGGGCTGAAACAGAGGGCGAGAAACAGAGGAGCTGAAACAGAGTGCGATAAACAGAGAGGCTGAAACAGAGGGGCTGAAACAGAGGGGCTGAAACAGAGGGGCAGAAACAGAGTGCGAGAAGCAGAGGGGAAGAAACAGTGGGCGAGAAACAGAGGGGCTGAAACAGAGGGCGAGAAACAGGGGGCGAGAAACAGTGCGGCTGAAACAGAGGGGCTGAAACAGAGGGGCTGAAACAGAGGGCGAGAAACAGAGGGCGAGAAACGGAGGGGCTGAAACAGAGGGGCTGAAACAGAGGGTTTGAAACAGAGGGGCTGAAACAGAGGGCGAGAAACAGAGGGGCTGAAACAGAGGGGCTGAAACAGAGGGCGAGAAACAGAGGGGCTGAAACAGAGGGGCTGAAACAAAGGGCGAGAAACAGAGGGGCTGAAACAGAGGGGCTGAAACAGATGGCGAGAAACAGAGGGCAAGAAACAGAGGGGCTGAAACAGAGGGGCTGAAACAGATGGGCTGAAATTGAGGGGCTGAAACAGAGGGCGAGAAACAGAGGGGCTGAAACAGAGGGCGAGAAACAGAGGGTGAGAAACAGACGGGCTGAAACAGAGGGTGAGAAACAGAGTGGCTGAACCAGAGGGGCTGAAACAGAGGGCGAGAAACAGATGGACTGAAATTGAGGGGCTGAAACAGAGGGCGAGAAACAGAGGGGCTGAAACAGAGGGCGAGAAACAGAGGGGCTGAAACAGAGGGCGAGAAACAGAGGGTGAGAAACAGAGGGGCTGAAACAGAGGGTGAGAAACAGAGGGGCTGAACCAGAGGGGCTGAAACAGTGGGCGAGAAACAGATGGACTGAAACAGAGGGGCTGAATCAGAGGGGCTGAAACAGAGGGGCTGAAACAGAGGGCGAGAAACAGAGGGGCTGAAACAGAAGGGCTGAAACAGAGCGGCTGAAACAGAGGGGCTGAAACAGAGGGCGAGAAACAGAGGGGCTGAAACAGAGGGGCTGAAACAGAGGGGCTGAAACAGAGGGGCTGAAACTGAGTGCGAGAAACAAAGTGCGAGAAACAGAGGGGCTGAAACACAGTGGCTGAAACAGAGGGGCTGAAACAGAGTGGCTGAAACAGAGGGCGAGAAACAGAGGGGCTTAAACAGTGCGGCTGAAACAGAGGGGCTGAAACAGAGGGCGAGAAACAGAGGGGCTGAAACCGAGGGCGAGAAACAGAGAGGCTGAAACAGGGGCTGAAACAGAGGGGCTGAAACTGAGGGCGAGAAACAGAGGGGCTGAAACAGAGGGCGAGAAACAGAGGGTGAGAAATAGAGGGGCTGAAACAGAGGGTGAGAAACAGAGGGGCTGAACCAGAGGGGCTGAAACAGAGGGCGAGAAACAGATGGACTGAAAAAGACGGGCTGAATCAGAGGGGCTGAAACAGAGGGGCTGAAACAGAGGGCGAGAAACAGTGGGGCTGAAACAGAGGGGCTGAAACAGAGGGGCTGACACAGAGGGGCTGAAACAGAGGGCGAGAAACAGAGGGGCTGAAACAGAGGGGCTGAAACAGAGGGGCTGAAACTGAGGGCGAGAAACAAAGTGCGAGAATCAGAGGGGCTGAAACAGAGTAGCTGAAACAGAGGGGCTGAAACAGAGTGGCTGAAACAGAGGGCGAGAAACAGAGGGGCTTAAACAGAGGGGCTGAAACAGAGGGGCTGAAACAGAGGGCGAGAAACTGAGGGGCTGAAACAGAGGGCGAGAAACAGAGGGGCTGAAACTCAGGGCGCGAAACAGAGGGGCTGAAACAGAGGGCGAGAAACAGAGGGGCTGAAAAAGAGGGCGAGAAACAGAGTGTGAGAAACAGAGGGGCTGAAACAGAGGGTAAGAAACAGAGGGGCTGAACCAGAGGGGCTGAAACAGAGGGCGAGAAACAGATGGACTGAAACAGAGGGGCTGAAACAGAGGGGCTGAAACAGTGGGGCTGAAACAGAGTGTGAGTAACAGAGGGGCTGAAACAGAGGGGCTGAAACAGAGGGGCTGAAACAGAGGGCGAGAAACAGAGGGGCTGAAACAGAGGGGCTGAAACAGAGGGGCTGAAACAGAGGGCGAGAAACAGTGGGCGAGAAACAGAGGGGCTGAATCAGAGGGGCTGAAACAGAGGGACTGAAACAGAGGGCGAGAAACAGAGGGGCTGAAACAGAGGGGCTGAAACAGAGGGGCTGAAACAGAGGGCGAGAAACAGAGGGGCTGAAACAGAGGGCGAGAAACAGAGGGCGAGAAACAGTGGGGCTGAAACAGAGGGGCTGAAACAGAGGGGCTGAAACAGAGGGCGAGAAACAGAGGGCGAGAAACAGAGGGGCTGAAACAGAGGGGCTGAAACAGAGGGTTTGAAACAGAGGGGCTGAAACAGAGGGCGAGAAACAGATGGACTGAAACAGATGGGCTGAAACAGAGGGGCTGAAACTGTGGGGCTGAAACAGAGTGTGAGTAACAGAGGGGCTGAAACAGAGGGGCTGAAACAGAGGGGCTGAAACAGAGGGCGAGAAACAGAGGGGCTGAAACAGAGGGGCTGAAACAGAGGGGCTGAAACAGAGGGCGAGAAACAGTGGGCGAGAAACAGAGGGGCTGAATCAGAGGGGCTGAAACAGAGGGGCTGAAACAGAGGGCGAGAAACAGAGGGGCTGAAACAGAGGGGCTGAAACAGAGGGGCTGAAACAGAGGGCGAGAAACAGAGGGGCTGAAACAGAGTGCGAGAAACAGAGGGGAAGAAACAGTGGGTGAGAAACACAGGGGCTGAAACAGAGGGCGAGAAACAGAGGGGCTGAAACAGAGGGGCTGAAACAGAGGGCGAGAAACAGAGGGGCTGAAAAAGAGTGCGAGAAACAGAGGGGAAGAAACAGTGGGCGAGAAACAGAGGGGCTGACACAGAGGGCGAGAAACAGGGGGCGAGAAACAGTGCGGCTGAAACAGAGGGGCTGAAACAGAGGGGCTGAAACAGAGGGCGAGAAACAGAGGGGCTGAAACAGAGGGGCTGAAACAGAGGGTTTGAAACAGAGGGGCTGAAACAGAGGGCGAGAAACAGAGGGGCTGAAACAGAGGGGCTGAAACAGAGGGCGAGAAACAGAGGGGCTGAAACAGAGGGGCTGAAACAGATGGCGAGAAACAGAGGGCAAGAAACAGAGGGGCTGAAACAGAGGGGCTGAAACAGATGGGCTGAAATTGAGGGGCTGAAACAGAGGGCGAGAAACAGAGGGGCTGAAACAGAGGGCGAGAAACAGAGGGGCTGAAACAGAGGGCGAGAAACAGAGGGGCTGAAACAGAGGGCGAGAAACAGAGGGTGAGAAACAGACGGGCTGAAACAGAGGGTGAGAAACAGAGGGGCTGAACCAGAGGGGCTGAAACAGAGGGCGAGAAACAGATGGACTGAAATTGAGGGGCTGAAACAGAGGGCGAGAAACAGAGGGGCTGAAACAGAGGGCGAGAAACAGAGGGGCTGAAACAGAGGGCGAGAAACAGAAGGGCTGAAACAGAGGGCGAGAAACAGAGGGTGAGAAACAGAGGGGCTGAAACAGAGGGTGAGAAACAGAGGGGCTGAACCAGAGGGGCTGAAACAGAGGGCGAGATACAGATGGACTGAAACAGAGGGGCTGAATCAGAGGGGCTGAAACAGAGGGGCTGAAACAGAGGGCGAGAAACAGAGTGGCTGAAACAGAGGGGCTGAAACAGAGCGGCTGAAACAGAGGGGCTGAAACAGAGGGCGAGAAACAGAGGGGCTGAAACAGAGGGGCTGAAACAGAGGGGCTGAAACTGAGGCCGAGAAACAAAGTGCGAGAAACAGAGGGGCTGAAACACAGTGGCTGAAACAGAGGGGCTGAAACAGAGTGGCTGAAACAGAGGGCGAGAAACAGAGGGGCTTAAACAGAGGGGCTGAAACAGAGGGGCTGAAACAGAGGGCGAGAAACAGAGGGGCTGAAACCGAGGGCGAGAAACAGAGGGGCTGAAACAGGGGCTGAAACAGAGGGGCTGAAACCGAGGGCGAGAAACAGAGGGGCTGAAACAGAGGGCGAGAAACAGAGGGTGAGAAATAGAGGGGCTGAAACAGAGGGTGAGAAACAGAGGGGCTGAACCAGAGGGGCTGAAACAGAGGGCGAGAAACAGATAGACTGAAAAAGAGGGGCTGAATCAGAGGGGCTGAAACAGAGGGGCTGAAACAGAGGGCGAGAAACAGAGGGGCTGAAACAGAGGGGCTGAAACAGAGGGGCTGACACAGAGGGGCTGAAACAGAGGGCGAGAAACAGAGGGGCTGAAACAGAGGGGCTGAAACAGAGGGGCTGAAACTGAGGGCGAGAAACAAAGTGCGAGAATCAGAGGGGCTGAAACAGAGTGGCTGAAACAGAGGGGCTGAAACAGAGTGGCTGAAACAGAGGGTGAGAAACAGAGGGGCTTAAACAGAGGGGCTGAAACAGAGGGGCTGAAACAGAGGGCGAGAAACAGAGGGGCTGAAACAGAGGGCGAGAAACAGAGGGGCTGAAACTGAGGGCGCGAAACAGAGGGGCTGAAACAGAGGGCAAGAAACAGAGGGGCTGAAACAGAGGGCAAGAAACAGAGGGGCTGAAACAGAGGGCGAGAAACAGAGTGTGAGAAACAGAGGGGCTGAAACAGAGGGTGAGAAATAGAGGGGCTGAACCAGAGGGGCTGAAACAGAGGGCGAGAAACAGATGGACTGAAACAGAGGGGCTGAAACAGAGGGGCTGAAACAGTGGGGCTGAAACAGAGTGTGAGTAACAGAGGGGCTGAAACAGAGGGACTGAAACAGAGGGGCTGAAACAGAGGGCGAGAAACAGAGGGGCTGAAACAGAGGGGCTGAAACTGAGGGGCTGAAACAGAGGGCGAGAAACAGAGGGGCTGAATCAGAGGGGCTGTAACAGAGGGACTGAAACAGAGGGCGAGAAACAGAGGGGCTGAAACAGAGGGGCTGAAACAGTGGGGCTGAAACAGAGGGCGAGAAACAGTGGGGCTGAAACAGAGGGGCTGAAACCGAGGGGCTGAAACAGAGGGCGAGAAACAGAGGGCGAGAAACAGAGGTCAAGAAACAGAGGGGCTGAAACAGAGGGTCTGAAACAGATGGGCTGAAATTGAGGGGCTGAAACCGAGGGTGAGAAACAGAGGGGCTGAAACATAGGGCGAGAAACAGAGGGTGAGAAACAGAGTGGCTGAAACAGAGGGTGAGAAACAGGGGGGCTGAACCAGAGGGGCTGAAACAGAGGGCGAGAAACAGATGGACTGAAACAGAGGGGCTGAATCAGAGGGTCTGAAACAGAGGGGCTGAAACAGAGGGCGAGAAACAGAGGGGCTGAAACAGAGGGTCTGAAACAGAGGGGCTGAAACAGAGGGGCTGAAACAGAGGGCGAGAAACAGAGGGGCTGAAACAGAGGGGCTGAAACAGAGGGGCTGAAACAGAGGGGATGAAACTGAGGGCGAGAAACAAAGTGCGAGAAACAGAGGGGCTGAAACAGAGTGGCTGAAACAGAGGGGCTGAAACAGAGTGGCTGAAACAGAGGGCGAGAAACAGAGGGGCTGAAACAGAGGGGCTGAAACAGAGGGCGAGAAACAGAGGGCGAGAAACAGAGGGGCTGAAACAGAGGGGCTGAAACAGAGGGGCTGAAACAGTTGGCGAGAAACAGAGGGGCTGAAACAGAGTGCGAGAAACAGAGGGGCTGAAACAGAGGGCCTGAAACAGTGGGGCTGAATCAGCGGGGCTGACACAGAGGCCGAGAAACAGAGGGCGAGAAACAGAGGGCGAGAAACAGAGGGGCAGAAACAGAGGGGCTGAAACAGAGGTTGAGAAACAGAGGGGCTGAAACAGAGGGCGAGAAACAGAGGGGCTGAAACAGAGTGGCTGAAACAGAGGGCGAGAAACAGAGGGGCTGAAACAGAGGGACTGAATCAGAGGGGCTGAAACAGAGGGGCTGAAACAGAGGGCGAGAAACAGAGGGGCTGAAACAGAGGCACTGAAACAGAGGGGCTGAAACAGAGGGGCTGAAACTGAGGGCGAGAAACAGAGGGCGAGAAACAGAGGGGCTGAAACAGAGGGGCTGAAACAGAGGGGCTGAAACAGAGGGGCTGAAACGGAGGGCGGGAAACAGAGGGGCTGAAACAGAGGGCGAGAAACAGAGGGGCTGAAGCAGTGCGAGAAACAGAGGGGCTGAAACAGAGGGTCAGAAACAGAGGGGCTGAAACAGATGGCGAGAAACAGAGGGCAAGAAACAGAGGAGCTGAAACAGAGGAGCTGACAGAGGGGCTGAAACAGAGGGGCTGAAACAGAGGGGCTGAGACAGAGGGTGAGTAACAGAGAGGCTGAAACAGAGGGGCTGAAACAGAGGGGCTGAAACAGAGGGCGAGAAACAGAGGGGCTGAAACAGAGGGGCTGAAACAGTGGGGCTGAAACAGAGCGGCTGAAACAGAGGGCGAGAAACAGAGGGCGAGAAACAGAGGGACTGAAACAGAAGGGCTGAAACAGAGGGTGAGAAACAGAGGGGCTGAAACAGAGGGCGAGAAACAGAGGGGCTGAAACATAGGGGCTGAAACTGAGGGCGAGAAACAGAGGGGCTGAAACAGAGGGACTGCATCAGAGGGGCTGAAACAGAGGGGCTGAAACAGAGGGCGAGAAACAGAGCGGCTGAAACAGAGGGTCAGAAACAGAGCGGCTGAAACAGATGGCGAGAAACAGAGGGCAAGAAACAGAGGAGCTGAAACAGAGGAGCTGACAGAGGGGCTGAAACAGAGGGGCTGAAACAGAGGGCGAGAAACAGAGGGGCTGAAACAGAGGGGCTGAAACAGAGGGGCTGAAACAGAGGGCGAGAAACAGAGGGGCTGAAACAGAGGGCGAGAAACAGAGGGGCTGAAACAGGGGCTGAAACAGAGGGGCTGAAACAGAGGGCGAGAAACAGAGGGGCTGAAACAGAGTGCGAGAAACAGAGGGGCTGAAACAGAGGGGCTGAAACAGAGGGCGAGAAAGAGAGGGGCTGAAACAGAGGTCGAGAAACAGAGGGGCTGAATCAGAGGGCGCGAAACAGAGGGGCTGAAACAGAGGGCGAGAAACAGAGGGGCTGAAACAGAGGGCAAGAAACAGAGGGGCTGAAACAGAGGGCGAGAAACACAGGGTGAGAAACAGAGGGGCTGAAACAAAGGGTGAGAAACAGAGGGGCTGAAACAGAGGGCGAGAAACAGAGGGGCTGAAACAGAGGGCGAGAAACAGAGGTGCTGAAACAGAGGGGCTGAATCAGAGTGCGAGAAACAGAGGGGCTGAAACAGAGGGGCTGAAACAGAGGGGCTCAAATAGAGGGCGAGAAACAGAGGGGCTGAAACAGAGGTGCTGAAACAGAGGGCGGGAAACAGAGGGGCTGAAACAGAGGGAGAGAAACAGAGGGGCTGAAACAGTGCGAGAAACAGAGGGGCTGAAACAGAGGGCGAGAAACAGAGGGGCTGAAACAGAGGGCGAGAAAGAGAGGGGCTGAAACAGAGGGCGAGAAACAGAGGGGCTGAAACAGAGGGTGAGAAACAGAGGGGCTGAACCCGAGGGGCTGAAACAGAAGGCGAGAAACAGATGGACTAAAACAGAGGGGCTGAAACAGAGGGGCTGAAACAGAGGGGCTGAGACAGAGGGTGAGTAACAGAGAGGCTGAAACAGAGGGGCTGAAACAGAGGGGCTGAAACAGAGGGCGAGAAACAGAGGGGCTGAAACAGAGGGCGAGAAACAGAGGGGCTGAAACAATGCGCGCGAAACAGAGGGGCTGAAACAGAGGGCGAGAAACAGAGGGGCTGAAACAGAGGGCGAGAAACAGAGGTGCTGAAACAGAGCGAGAAACAGAGGGGCTGAAACAGAGGGGCTGAAACAGAGGGCGAGAAACAGAGGGGCTGAAACAGAGGGGCTGAAACAGAGGGGGAGAAACAGAGGGGGAGAAACAGGGGGGCTGAAACAGAGGGGGAGAAACAGAGGGGCTGAAACAGAGTGCGAGAAACAGAGGGGCGCGAAACAGTGCGGCTGAAACAGAGGGGCTGAAACAGAGGGGCTGAAACAGAGGGCGAGAAACAGAGTTGCTGAAACAGAGGGGCTGAAACAGAGGGGCTGAAACAGAGGGTTTGAAACAGAGGGGCTGAAACAGAGGGGCTGAAACAGCGGAGCTGAAACAGAGGGCGAGTAACAGAGGGGCTGAAACAGAGGGGCTGAAACAGAGGGCGAGAAACAGAGGGCCTGAAACAGTGGGGCTGAAACAGAGGGGCTGAAACAGAGGGCGAGAAACAGATGGACTGAAACAGAGGGGCTGAAACAGAGGGGCTGAAACAGAGATGCTGAAACAGAGGGTGAGAAACAGAGGGGCTGAAACAGAGGGGCTGAAACAGAGGGCGAGAAACAGAGGGGCTGAAACAGAGGGGCGGAAACAGAGGGGCTGAAACAGAGGGGCTGAAACAGAGGGGCTGAAACAGAGGGCGAGAAACAGAGGGTGAGAAACAGAGGGGCTGAATCAGAGGGGCTGAAACAGAGGGGCTGAAAAAGAGGGCGAGAAACAGAGGGGCTGAAACAGAGGGGCTGTAACAGAGGGGCTGAAACAGAGGGCGAGAAACAGAGGGGCTGAAACAGAGGGCGAGAAACAGAGGGCGAGAAACAGAGGGGCTGAAACAGAGGGCGAGAAACAGAGGGGCTGAAACAGAGGGCTGAAACAGAAAGCCTGAAACAGTGGGGCTGAATCAGAGGGGCTGAAACAGAGGGCCAGAAACAGAGGGCGAGAAACAGAGGGGCTGAAACAGAGGGGCTGAAACAGAGGGGCTGAAACTTTGGGCGAGAAACAGAGGGGCTGAAACAGAGAGCGAGAAACAGAGGGGCTGAAACAGAGGGGCTGAAACAGAGGGCCTGAAACAGTGGGGCTGAATCAGAGGGGCTGACACAGAGGGCGAGAAACAGAGGGCGAGAAACAGAGGGGCTGAAACAGAGGGGCTGAAACAGAGGGTGAGAAACAGAGGGCGAGAAACAGAGGGCGAGAAACAGAGGGGCTGAAACAGAGTGGCTGAAACAGAGGGCGAGAAACAGAGGGGCTGAAACAGAGGGACTGAATCAGAGGGGCTGAAACAGAGGGGCTGAAACAGAGGGTGAGAAACAGAGGGGCTGAAACAGAAGGGCTGAAACAGAGGGGCTGAAACAGAGGGGCTGAAACTGAGGGCGAGAAACAGAGGGCGAGAAACAGAGGGGCTGAAACAGAGGGGCTGAAACAGAGGGGCTGAAACAGAGGGGCTGAAACACAGGGCGAGAAACAGAGGGGCTGAAACAGAGGGGCTGAAACAGAGGGGCTGAAACAGAGGGCGAGAAACAGAGGGGCTGAACCAGAGGGGCTGAAACAGAGGGCGATAAACAGATGGACTGAAACAGAGGGGCTGAAACAGAGGGGCTGAAACAGAGGGCGAGAAACAGAGGGGCTGAAACAGAGGGGCTGAAACAGCGGAGCTGAAACAGAGGGCGAGTAACAGAGGGGCTGAAACAGAGGGGCTGAAACAGAGGACGAGAAACAGAGGGCCTGAAACAGTGGGGCTGAAACAGAGGGGCTGAAACAGAGGGCGAGAAACAGATGGACTGAAACAGAGGGGCTGAAACAGAGGGGCTGAAAAGGAGATGCTGAAACAGAGGGTGAGAAACAGAGGGGCTGAAACAGAGGGGCTGAAACAGAGGGGCTGAAACAGAGGGCGAGAAACAGAGGGGCTGAAACAGAGGGGCGGAAACAGAGGGGCTGAAACAGAGGGGCTGAAACAGAGGGGCTGAAACAGAGGGCGAGAAACAGATGGTGAGAAACAGAGGGGCTGAATCAGAGGGGCTGAAACAGAGAAGCTGAAACAGAGGGCGAGAAAAGAGGGGCTGAAACAGAGGGGCTGTAACAGAGGGGCTGAAACAGAGGGCGAGAAACAGAGGGGCTGAAACAGAGGGCGAGAAACAGAGGGCGAGAAACAGAGGGGCTGAAACAGAGGGCGAGAAACAGAGGTGCTGATACAGAGGGGCTGAAACAGAGGGCCTGAAACAGTGGGGCTGAATCAGAGGGGCTGAAACAGAGGGCGAGAAACAGAGGGCGAGAAACAGAGGGGCTGAAACAGAGGGGCTGAAACAGAGGGGCTGAAACTTTGGGCGAGAAACAGAGGGGCTGAAACAGAGAGCGAGAAACAGGGGCTGAAACAGAGGGGCTGAAACAGAGGGCCTGAAACAGTGGGGCTGAATCAGAGGGGCTGACACAGAGGGCGAGAAACAGAGGGCGAGAAACAGAGGGGCTGAAACAGAGGGGCTGAAACAGAGGGTGAGAAACAGAGGGGCTGAAACAGAGGGCGAGAAACAGAGGGGCTGAAACAGAGTGGCTGAAACAGAGGGCGAGAAACAGAGGGGCTGAAACAGAGGGACTGAATCAGAGGGGCTGAAACAGAGGGGCTGAAACAGAGGGTGAGAAACAGAGGGGCTGAAACAGAGGGGCTGAAACAGAGGGGCTGAAACAGAGGGGCTGAAACTGAGGGCGAGAAACAGAGGGCGAGAAACAGAGGGGCTGAAACAGAGGGGCTGAAACAGAGGGGCTGAAACAGAGGGGCTGAAACAGAGGGGCTGCAACAGAGGGACTGAAACAGATGGCGGGAAACAGAGGGGCTGAAACAGAGGGCGAGAAACAGAGGGGCTGAAACAGAGGGCGAGAAACAGAGGGGCTGAAACAGAGGGGCTGAAACAGAGGGGCTGAAACAGAGGGCGAGAAACAGAGGGGCTGAACCAGAGGGGCTGAAACAGAGGGCGATAAACAGATGGACTGAAACAGAGGGGCTGAAACAGAGGGGCTGAAACAGAGGGGCTGAAACAGAGGGCGAGAAACAGAGGGGCTGAAACAGAGCGGCTGAAACAGAGGGCCTGAGACAGTTGGGCTGAAACAGAGGGGCTGAAACAGAGGGAGAGAAACAGAGGGAGAGAAACAGAGGGCGAGAAACAGAGGGACTGAAACAGAAGGGCTGAAACAGAGGGTGAGAAACAGAGGGGCTGAAACAGAGGGCGAGAAACAGAGGGGCTTAAACATAGGGGCTGAAACAGAGGACGAGAAACAGAGGGGCTGAAACAGAGGGACTGAATCAGAGGGGCTGAAATAGAGGGGATGAAACAGAGGGCGAGAAACAGAGCGGCTGAAAAAGAGGGTCAGAAACAGAGGGGCTGAAACAGATGGCGAGAAACAGAGGGCAAGAAACAGAGGGGCTGAAACAGAGGAGCTGAAACAGAGGGGCTGAAACAGAGGGCGAGAAACAGTTGTGCTGAAACAGAGGGGCTGAAACAGAGGGGCTGAAACAGAGGGGCTGAAACAGAGGGAGAGAAAGAGAGGGAGAGAAACAGAGGGCGAGAAACAGAGGGACTGAAACAGAGGGACTGAAACAGAGGGGCTGAAACAGAGGGGCTGAAACAGAGGGCGAGAAACAGAGGGTCTGAAACAGAGGGGCTGAAACAGAGGGGCTGAAACAGAGGGCGAGAAACAGAGGGGCTGAAACAGAGTGCGAGAAACAGACGGGAAGAAACAGTGGGCGAGAAACAGAGGGGCTGAAACAGAGGGCGAGAAACAGAGGGGCTGAAACAGAGCGGCTGAAACAGAGGGCCTGAGACAGTGGGGCTGAATCAGAGGGGCTGAAACAGAGGGAGAGAAACAGAGGGCGAGAAACAGTTGTGCTGAAATAGAGGGGCTGAAACAGAGGGGCTGAAACAGAGGGAGAGAAACAGAGGGAGAGAAACAGAGGGCGAGAAACAGAGGGACTGAAACAGAAGGGCTGAAACAGAGGGTGAGAAACAGAGGGGCTAAAACAGAGGGCGAGAAACAGAGGGGCTGAAACATAGGGGCTGAAACAGAGGGCGAGAAACAGAGGGGCTGAAACAGAGGGACTGAATCAGAGGGGCTGAAACAGAGGGGCTGAAACAGAGGGCGAGAAACAGAGCGGCTGAAACAGAGGGTCAGAAACAGAGGGGCTGAAACAGATGGCGAGAAACAGAGGGCAAGAAACAGAGGGGCTGAAACAGAGGAGCTGAAACAGAGGGGCTGAAACAGAGGGGCTGTAACAGAGGGCGAGAAACAGAGGGGCTGAAACAGAGGGGCTGAAACCGAGGGGCTGAAACAGAGGGCGAGAAACAGAGGGGCTGAAACAGAGGGCGAGAAACAGAGGGGCTGAAACAGGGGCTGAAACAGAGGGGCTGAAACAGAGGGAGAGAAACAGAGGGGCTGAAACAGAGTGCGAGAAACAGAGGGGCTGAAACAGAGGGGCTGAAACAGAGGGCGAGAAACAGAGGGCCTGAAACAGAGGTCGAGAAACAGAGGGGCTGAATCAGAGGGCGCGAAACAGAGGGGCTGAAACAGAGGGCGAGAAACAGAGGGGCTGAAACAGAGGGCAAGAAACAGAGGGGCTGAAACAGAGGGCGAGAAACAGAGGGTGAGAAACAGAGGGGCTGAAACAAAGGGTGAGCAACAGAGGGGCTGAAACAGAGGGCGAGAAACAGAGGGGCTGAAACAGAGGGCGAGAAACAGAGGTGCTGAAACAGAGGGGCTGAATCAGAGTGCGAGAAACAGAGGGGCTGAAACAGAGGTGCTGAAACAGAGGGGCTGAAACAGAGGGGCTGAAATAGAGGGCGAGAAACAGAGGGGCTGAAACAGAGGGCGAGAAACAGAGGGGCTGAAACAGAGGGCGAGAAAGAGAAGTGCTGAAACAGAGGGCGAGAAACAGAGGGGCTGAAACAGAGGGTGAGAAACAAAGGGGCTGAACCAGTGGGGCTGAAACAGAGGGCGAGAAACAGAGGGGCTGAAACAGAGGGCGAGAAAGAGAAGGGCTGAAACAGAGGGCGAGAAACAGAGGGGCTGAAACAGAGGGTGAGAAACAGAGGGGCTGAACCAGTGGGGCTGAAACAGAGGGCGAGAAACAGATGGACTGAAACAGAGGGGCTGAAACAGAGGGGCTGAAACAGAGGGGCTGAGACAGTGGGTGAGTAACAGAGAGGCTGAAACAGAGGGGCTGAAACAGAGGGGCTGAAACAGAGGGCGAGAAACAGAGGGGCTGAAACAGGGGGCGAGAAACAGAGTGGCTGAAACAATGCGCGGGAAACAGAGGGGCTGAAACAGAGGGCGAGAAACAGAGGGGCTGAAACAGAGGGCGAGAAACAGAGGTGCTGAAACAGAGCGAGAAACAGAGGGCCTGAAACAGAGGGGCTGAAACAGAGGGCGAGAAACAGAGGGGCTGAAGCAGAGGGGCTGAAACAGAGGGGGAGAAACAGAGGGGGAGAAACAGGGGGGCTGAAACAGAGGGGGAGAAACAGAGGGGCTGAAACAGAGTGCGAGAAACAGAGGGGCGCGAAACAGTGCGGCTGAAACAGAGGGGCTGAAACAGAGGGGCTGAAACAGAGGGGCTGAAACAGAGGGGCTGAAACAGAGGGTTTGAAACAGAGGGGCTGAAACAGAGGGGCTGAAACAGCGGAGCTGAAACAGAGGGCGAGTAACAGAGGGGCTGAAACAGAGGGGCTGAAACAGAGGGCGAGAAACAGAGGGCTTGAAACAGTGGGGCTGAAACAGAGGGGCTGAAACAGAGGGCGAGAAACAGAGGGGCTAATACTGAGGGTGACAAACAGAGGGGCTGAACCAGAAGGGGCTGAAACAGAGGGCGAGAAACAGATGGACTGAAACAGAGGGGCTGAAACAGAGGGGCTGAAACAGAGGGTGAGAAACAGAGGGGCTGAAACAGAGGGGCTGAAACAGAGGGGCGGAAACAGAGGGGCTGAAACAGAGGGGCTGAAACAGAGGGGCTGAAACAGAGGGCGAGAAACAGAGGGCGAGAAACAGTGGGGCTGAATCAGAGGGGCTGAAACAGAGGGGCTGAAACAGAGGGCGAGAAACAGAGGGCGTGAAACAGAGGGGCTGAAACAGAGGGCGAGAAACAGAGGGGCTGAAACAGAGGGGCTGAAACAGAGGGCCTGAAACAGTGGAGCTGAATCAGAGGAGCTGAAACAGAGGGCGAGAAACAGAGGGGCTGAAACTTTGGGCGAGAAACAGAGGGGCTGAAACAGAGAGCGAGAAACAGAGGGGCTGAAACAGAGGGGCTGAAACAGAGGGCCTGAAACAGTGGGGCTGAATCAGAGGGTCTGACACAGAGGGCGAGAAACAGAGGGCGAGAAACAGAGGGGCTGAAACAGAGGGGCTGAAACAGAGGGTGAGAAACAGAGGGGCTGAAACAGAGGGCGAGAAACAGAGGGGCTGAAACAGAGTGGCTGAAACAGAGGGCGAGAAACAGAGGGGCTGAAACAGAGGGACGGAATCCGAGGGGCTGAATCAGAGGGCGAGAAACAGAGGGGCTGAAACAGAGGGGCTGAAACAGAGGGGCTGAAACAGAGGGGCTGAAACAGAGGGCGAGAAACAGAGGGGCTGAAACAGAGGGGCTGAAACAGAGTGCGAGAAACAGAGGGGCTGAAACAGAGGGGCTGAAACAGAGGGCGAGAAACAGAGGGCCTGAAACAGAGGTCGAGAAACAGAGGGGCTGAATCAGAGGGCGCGAAACAGAGGGGCTGAAACAGAGGGCGAGAAACAGAGGGGCTGAAACAGAGGGCAAGAAACAGAGGGGCTGAAACAGAGGGCGAGAAACAGAGGGTGAGAAACAGAGGGGCTGAAACAAAGGGTGAGCAACAGAGGGGCTGAAACAGAGGGCGAGAAACAGAGGGGCTGAAACAGAGGGCGAGAAACAGAGGTGCTGAAACAGAGGGGCTGAATCAGAGTGCGAGAAACAGAGGGGCTGAAACAGAGGTGCTGAAACAGAGGGGCTGAAACAGAGGGGCTGAAATAGAGGGCGAGAAACAGAGGGGCTGAAACAGAGGGCGAGAAACAGAGGGGCTGAAACAGAGGGCGAGAAAGAGAAGTGCTGAAACAGAGGGCGAGAAACAGAGGGGCTGAAACAGAGGGTGAGAAACAAAGGGGCTGAACCAGTGGGGCTGAAACAGAGGGCGAGAAACAGAGGGGCTGAAACAGAGGGCGAGAAAGAGAAGGGCTGAAACAGAGGGCGAGAAACAGAGGGGCTGAAACAGAGGGTGAGAAACAGAGGGGCTGAACCAGTGGGGCTGAAACAGAGGGCGAGAAACAGATGGACTGAAACAGAGGGGCTGAAACAGAGGGGCTGAAACAGAGGGGCTGAGACAGTGGGTGAGTAACAGAGAGGCTGAAACAGAGGGGCTGAAACAGAGGGGCTGAAACAGAGGGCGAGAAACAGAGGGGCTGAAACAGGGGGCGAGAAACAGAGTGGCTGAAACAATGCGCGGGAAACAGAGGGGCTGAAACAGAGGGCGAGAAACAGAGGGGCTGAAACAGAGGGCGAGAAACAGAGGTGCTGAAACAGAGCGAGAAACAGAGGGCCTGAAACAGAGGGGCTGAAACAGAGGGCGAGAAACAGAGGGGCTGAAGCAGAGGGGCTGAAACAGAGGGGGAGAAACAGAGGGGGAGAAACAGGGGGGCTGAAACAGAGGGGGAGAAACAGAGGGGCTGAAACAGAGTGCGAGAAACAGAGGGGCGCGAAACAGTGCGGCTGAAACAGAGGGGCTGAAACAGAGGGGCTGAAACAGAGGGGCTGAAACAGAGGGGCTGAAACAGAGGGTTTGAAACAGAGGGGCTGAAACAGAGGGGCTGAAACAGCGGAGCTGAAACAGAGGGCGAGTAACAGAGGGGCTGAAACAGAGGGGCTGAAACAGAGGGCGAGAAACAGAGGGCTTGAAACAGTGGGGCTGAAACAGAGGGGCTGAAACAGAGGGCGAGAAACAGAGGGGCTAATACTGAGGGTGACAAACAGAGGGGCTGAACCAGAAGGGGCTGAAACAGAGGGCGAGAAACAGATGGACTGAAACAGAGGGGCTGAAACAGAGGGGCTGAAACAGAGGGTGAGAAACAGAGGGGCTGAAACAGAGGGGCTGAAACAGAGGGGCGGAAACAGAGGGGCTGAAACAGAGGGGCTGAAACAGAGGGGCTGAAACAGAGGGCGAGAAACAGAGGGCGAGAAACAGTGGGGCTGAATCAGAGGGGCTGAAACAGAGGGGCTGAAACAGAGGGCGAGAAACAGAGGGCGTGAAACAGAGGGGCTGAAACAGAGGGCGAGAAACAGAGGGGCTGAAACAGAGGGGCTGAAACAGAGGGCCTGAAACAGTGGAGCTGAATCAGAGGAGCTGAAACAGAGGGCGAGAAACAGAGGGGCTGAAACTTTGGGCGAGAAACAGAGGGGCTGAAACAGAGAGCGAGAAACAGAGGGGCTGAAACAGAGGGGCTGAAACAGAGGGCCTGAAACAGTGGGGCTGAATCAGAGGGTCTGACACAGAGGGCGAGAAACAGAGGGCGAGAAACAGAGGGGCTGAAACAGAGGGGCTGAAACAGAGGGTGAGAAACAGAGGGGCTGAAACAGAGGGCGAGAAACAGAGGGGCTGAAACAGAGTGGCTGAAACAGAGGGCGAGAAACAGAGGGGCTGAAACAGAGGGACGGAATCCGAGGGGCTGAATCAGAGGGCGAGAAACAGAGGGGCTGAAACAGAGGGGCTGAAACAGAGGGGCTGAAACAGAGGGGCTGAAACAGAGGGCGAGAAACAGAGGGGCTGAAAC
This sequence comes from Chiloscyllium punctatum, assembly GCF_047496795.1. Taxonomy (NCBI): domain Eukaryota; kingdom Metazoa; phylum Chordata; class Chondrichthyes; order Orectolobiformes; family Hemiscylliidae; genus Chiloscyllium; species Chiloscyllium punctatum. The sequence continues at coordinate 1,950,787 of NC_092779.1, read as the reverse complement.
AGAGGGGCTGAAACAGAGGGACTGAAACAGAGGGCGGGAAACAGAGGGGCTGAAACAAAGGGCGAGAAACAGAGGGGCTGAAGCAGAGGGGCTGAAACAGAGGGGCTGAAACAGAGGGCGAGAAACAGAGGGGCTGAAACAGAGGGCGAGAAACAGAGGGGCTGAAACAGAGGGCGAGAAACAGAGGGGCTGAAACAGAGGGCGAGAAACAGAGGGGCTGAACCAGAGGGGCTGAAACAGAGGGCGATAAACAGATGGACTGAAACAGAGGGGCTGAAACAGAGGGGCTGAAAAAGAGGGGCTGAGGCAGAGGGTGAGTAACAGAGAGGCTGAAGCAGAGGGGCTGAAACAGAGGGGCTGAAACAGAGGGCGAGAAACAGAGGGGCTGAAACAGAGGGGCTGAAACAGAGGGGCTGAAACAGAGGGCAAGAAACAGAGGGCGAGAAACAGAGGGGCTGAATCAGAGGGGCTGAAACAGAGGGGCTGAAACAGAGGGCGAGAAACAGAGGGGTTGAAACAGAGGGGCTGAAACAGAGGGCGAGAAACAGAGTGGCTGAAACAGAGTGCGAGAAACAGAGGGGAAGAAACAGTGGGCGAGAAACAGAGGGGCTGAAACAGAGGGCGAGAAACAGAGGGGATGAAACAGAGGGGCTGAAACAGAGGGCCTGAGACAGTGGGGCTGAATCAGAGGGGCTGAAACAGAGGGAGAGAAACAGAGGGCGAGAAACAGTTGTGCTGAAACAGAGGGGCTGAAACAGAGGGGCTGAAACAGAGGGAGAGAAACAGAGGGAGAGAAACAGAGGGCGAGAAAAAGAGGGACTGAAACAGAAGGGCTGAAACAGAGGGTGAGAAACAGAGGGGCTGAAACAGAGGGCGAGAAACAGAGGGGCTTAAATATAGCGGCTGAAACAGAGGGCGAGAAACAGAGGGGCTGAAACAGAGGGACTGAATCAGAGGGGCTGAAACAGAGGGGATGAAACAGAGGGCGAGAAACAGAGCGGCTGAAAAAGAGGGTCAGAAACAGAGGGGCTGAAACAGATGGCGAGAAACAGAGGGCAAGAAACAGAGGGGCTGAAACAGAGGAGCTGAAACAGAGGGGCTGAAACAGAGGGGCTGTAACAGAGGGCGAGAAACAGAGGGGCTGAAACAGAGGGGCTGAAACCGAGGGGCTGAAACAGAGGGCGAGAAACAGAGGGGCTGAAACAGAGGGCGAGAAACAGAGGGGCTGAAACAGGGGCTGAAACAGAGGGGCTGAAACAGAGGGCGAGAAACAGAGGGTGAGAAACAGAGGGGCTGAAACAGAGGGGCTGAAACCGAGGGGCTGAAACAGAGGGCGAGAGAAAGAGGGGCTGAAACAGAGGGCGAGAAACAGAGGGGCTGAAACAGGGGCTGAAACAGAGGGGCTGAAACAGAGGGCGAGAAACAGAGGGGCTGAAAAAGAGTGCGAGAAACAGAGGGGCTGAAACAGAGGGGCTGAAACAGAGGGCGAGAAACAGAGGGGCTGAAACAGAGGTCGAGAAACAGAGGGGCTGAATCAGAGGGCGCGAAACAGAGGGGCTGAAACAGAGGGGCTGAATCAGAGTGCGAGAAACAGAGGGGCTGAAACAGAGGGGCTGAAACAGAGGGGCTGAAACAGAGGGGCTGAAACAGAGTGCGAGAAACAGAGGGGCTGAAACAGAGGGGCTGAAACAGAGGGCGAGAAACAGAGGGGCTGAAACAGAGGTCGAGAAACAGAGGGGCTGAATCAGAGGGCGAGAAACAGAGGGGCTGAAACAGAGGGGGTGAAACAGAGGGCGAGAAACAGAGGGTGAGAAACAGAGGGGCTGAAACAAAGGGTGAGAAACAGAGGGGCTGAAATAGAGGGCGAGAAACAGAGGGGCTGAAACAGAGGGCGAGAAACAGAGGTGCTGAAACAGAGGGGCTGAAACAGAGGGGCTGAAATAGAGGGCGGGAAACAGAGGGGCTGAAACAGAGGGCGAGAAACAGAGGGGCTGAAACAGTGCGAGAAACAGAGGTACTGAAACAGAGGGCGAGAAACAGATGGGCTGAAACAGAGGGCGAGAAACAGAGGGGCTGAAACAGAGGGCGAGAAACAGAGGGGCTGAAAAAGAGCGCGAGAAACAGAGGGGCTGAAACAGAGGGAGAGAAACAGAGGGAGAGAAACAGAGGGCGAGAAACAGAGGGACTGAAACAGAAGGGCTGAAACAGAGGGTGAGAAACAGAGGGGCTGAAACAGAGGGCGAGAAACAGAGGGGCTTAAACATAGGGGCTGAAACAGAGGGCGAGAAACAGAGGGGCTGAAACAGAGGGACTGAATCAGAGGGGCTGAAACAGAGGGGATGAAACAGAGGGCGAGAAACAGAGCGGCTGAAAAAGAGGGTCAGAAACAGAGGGGCTGAAACAGATGGCGAGAAACAGAGGGCAAGAAACAGAGGGGCTGAAACAGAGGAGCTGAAACAGAGGGGCTGAAACAGAGGGGCTGTAACAGAGGGCGAGAAACAGAGGGGCTGAAACAGAGGGGCTGAAACCGAGGGGCTGAAACAGAGGGCGAGAAACAGAGGGGCTGAAACAGAGGGCGAGAAACAGAGGGGCTGAAACAGGGGCTGAAACAGAGGGGCTGAAACAGAGGGCGAGAAACAGAGGGTGAGAAACAGAGGGGCTGAAACAGAGGGGCTGAAACCGAGGGGCTGAAACAGAGGGCGAGAGAAAGAGGGGCTGAAACAGAGGGCGAGAAACAGAGGGGCTGAAACAGGGGCTGAAACAGAGGGGCTGAAACAGAGGGCGAGAAACAGAGGGGCTGAAAAAGAGTGCGAGAAACAGAGGGGCTGAAACAGAGGGGCTGAAACAGAGGGCGAGAAACAGAGGGGCTGAAACAGAGGTCGAGAAACAGAGGGGCTGAATCAGAGGGCGCGAAACAGAGGGGCTGAAACAGAGGGGCTGAATCAGAGTGCGAGAAACAGAGGGGCTGAAACAGAGGGGCTGAAACAGAGGGGCTGAAACAGAGGGGCTGAAACAGAGTGCGAGAAACAGAGGGGCTGAAACAGAGGGGCTGAAACAGAGGGCGAGAAACAGAGGGGCTGAAACAGAGGTCGAGAAACAGAGGGGCTGAATCAGAGGGCGAGAAACAGAGGGGCTGAAACAGAGGGCAAGAAACAGAGGGGGTGAAACAGAGGGCGAGAAACAGAGGGTGAGAAACAGAGGGGCTGAAACAAAGGGTGAGAAACAGAGGGGCTGAAATAGAGGGCGAGAAACAGAGGGGCTGAAACAGAGGGCGAGAAACAGAGGTGCTGAAACAGAGGGGCTGAATCAGAGTGCGAGAAACAGAGGGGCTGAAACAGAGGGGCTGAAACAGAGGGGCTGAAATAGAGGGCGGGAAACAGAGGGGCTGAAACAGAGGGCGAGAAACAGAGGGGCTGAAACAGTGCGAGAAACAGAGGTACTGAAACAGAGGGCGAGAAACAGATGGGCTGAAACAGAGGGCGAGAAACAGAGGGGCTGAAACAGAGGGCGAGAAACAGAGGGGCTGAAAAAGAGCGCGAGAAACAGAGGGGCTGAAACAGAGGGTGAGAAACAGAGGGGCTGAACCAGAGGGGCTGAAACAGAGGGCGAGAAACAGATGGACTGAAACAGAGGGGCTGAAACAGAGGGGCTGAAACAGAGGGGCTGAGACAGAGGGTGAGTAACAGAGAGGCTGAAACAGAGGGGCTTAAACAGAGGGGCTGAAACAGAGGGCGAGAAACAGAGGGGCTGAAACAGAGGGGCTGAAGCAGAGGGGCTGAAACAGAGCGGCTGAAACAGAGGGCGAGAAACAGAGGGCGAGAAACAGAGGTGCTGAATCAGAGGGGCTGAAACAGAGGGGCTGAAACAGAGGGCGAGAAACAGAGGGGCTGAAACAGAGGGGCTGAAACAGAGGGGCTGAAACAGAGGGCGAGAAACAGAGCGGCTGAAACAGAGTGCGATAAACAGAGGGGAAGAAACAGTGGGCGAGAAACAGAGGGGCTGAAACAGAGGGTGAGAAACAGAGGGGCTGAAACAGAGCGGCTGAAACAGAGTGCTTGAGACAGTGGGGCTGAATCAGAGGGCCTGAAACAGAGGGAGAGAAACAGAGGGCGAGAAACAGTTGTGCTGAAACAGAGGGGCTGAAACAGAGGGCGAGAAACAGAGGGCGAGAAACAGAGGGCGAGAAACAGAGGGACTGAAACAGAAGGGCTGAAACAGAGGGTGAGAAACAGAGGGGCTGAAACAGAGTGCAAGACACAGAGGGGCTGAAACATAGGGGCTGAAACAGAGGGCGAGAAACAGAGGGGCTGAAACAGAGGGACTGAATCAGCGGGGCTGAAACAGAGGGGCTGAAACAGTGGGGAGAAACAGAGCGGCTGAAACAGAGGGTCAGAAACAGAGGGGCTGAAACAGTTGGCGAGAAACAGAGGGCAGGAAACAGAGGGGCTGAAACAGAGGAGCTGAAACAGAGGGGCTGAAACAGAGGGGCTGAAACAGAGGGCGAGAAACAGAGGGGCTGAAACAGAGGGGCTGAAACAGAAGGGCTGAAACAGAGGGCGAGAAACAGAGGGGCTGAAACAGAGGGCGAGAAACAGAGGGGCTGAAACAGGGGCTGAAACAGAGGGGCTGAAACAGAGGGCGAGAAACAGAGGGGCTGAAACAGAGCGGCTGAAACAGAGGGCCTGAGACAGTGGGGCTGAATCAGAGGGGCTGAAACAGAGGGGCTGAAACAGAGGGCGAGAAACAGAGGGGCTGAAACAGAGGGGCTGAAACAGAGGGCGAGAAACAGAGGGGCTGAAACAGAGGGCGAGAAACAGAGGGGCTGAAACAGAGGGCGAGAAACAGAGGTGAGAAACAGAGGGGCTGAAACAAAGGGTGAGAAACAGAGGGGCTGAAATAGAGGGCGAGAAACAGAGGGGCTGAAACAGAGGGCGAGAAACAGAGGTGCTGAAACAGAGGGGCTGAATCAGAGTGCGAGAAACAGAGGGGCTGAAACAGAGGGGCTGAAACAGAGGGGCTGAAATAGAGGGCGGGAAACAGAGGGGCTGAAACAGAGGGCGAGAAACAGAGGAGCTGAAACAGTGCGAGAAACAGAGGTACTGAAACAGAGGGCGAGAAACACAGGGGCTGAAACAGAGGGCGAGAAACAGAGGGGCTGAAACAGAGGGCGAGAAACAGAGGGGCTGAAACAGAGGGTGAGAAACAGAGGGGCTGAACCAGAGGGGCTGAAACAGAGGGCGAGAAACAGGTGGACTGAAACAGAGGGGCTGAAACAGAGGGGCTGAAACAGTGGGGCTGAGACAGAGGGTGAGTAACAGAGAGGCTGAAACAGAGGGGCTTAAACAGAGGGGCTGAAACAGAAGGCGAGAAACAGAGGGGCTGAAACAGAGGGGCTGAAACAGAGGGGCTGAAACAGAGCGGCTGAAACAGAGGGCGAGAAACAGAGGGCGAGAAACATAGGGGCTGAATCAGAGGGGCTGAAATAGAGGGGCTGAAACAGAGGGGCTGAAACAGAGGGGCTGAAACAGAGGGGCTGAAACAGAGGGCGAGAAACAGAGGGGCTGAAACAGAGTGCGAGAAACAGAGGGGAAGAAACAGTGGGCGAGAAACAGAGGGGCTGAAACAGAGGGTGAGAAACAGAGGGGCTGAAACAGAGCGGCTGAAACAGAGGGCCTGAGACAGTGGGGCTGAATCAGAGGGGCTGAAACAGAGGGAGAGAAACAGAGGGCGAGAAACAGTTGTGCTGAAACAGAGGGCGAGAAACAGAGGGCGAGAAACAGAGGGCGAGAAACAGAGGGACTGAAACAGAAGGGCTGAAACAGATGGTGAGAAACAGAGGGGCTGAAACAGAGTGAGAGAAACAGAGGGGCTGAAACATAGGGGCTGAAACAGAGGGCGAGAAACAGAGGGGCTGAAACAGAGGGACTGAATCAGCGGGGCTGAAACAGAGGGGCTGAAACAGAGGGCGAGAAACTGAGCGGCTGAAACAGGGGGTCAGAAACAGAGGGGCTGAAACAGATGGCGAGAAACAGAGGGCAAGAAACAGAGGGGCTGAAACAGAGGAGCTGAAACAGAGGGGCTGAAACAGAGGGGCTGAAACAGAGGGCGAGAAACAGAGGGGCTGAAACAGAGGGGCTGAAACAGAAGGGCTGAAACAGAGGGCGAGAAACAGAGGGGCTGAAACAGAGGGCGAGAAACAGAGGGGCTGAAACAGGGGCTGAACCAGAGGGGCTGAAACAGAGGGCGAGAAACAGAGGGGCTGAAACAGAGCGGCTGAAACAGAGGGCCTGAGACAGTGGGGCTGAATCAGAGGGGATGAAACAGAGGGGCTGAAACAGAGGGAGAGAAACAGAGGGAGAGAAACAGAGGGCGAGAAACAGAGGGACTGATACAGAGAGGCTGAAACAGAGGGGCTGAAACAGAGGGGCTGAAACAGAGGGCGAGAAACAGAGGGCGAGAAACAGAGGGGCTGAATCAGAGGGGCTGAAACAGAGGGGCTGAAACAGAGGGCGAGAAACAGAGGGGCTGAAACAGAGGGGCTGAAACAGAGGGGCTGAAACAGAGGGCGAGAAACAGAGGGGCTGAAACAGAGTGCGAGAAACAGAGGGGAAGAAACAGTGGGCGAGAAACAGAGGGGCTGAAACAGAGGGCGAGAAACAGAGGGGCTGAAACAGAGCGGCTGAAACAGAGGGCCTGAGACAGTGGGGCTGAATCAGAGGGGCTGAAGCAGAGGGAGAGAAACAGAGGGCGAGAAACAGTTGTGCTGAAACAGAGGGGCTGAAACAGAGGGCGAGAAACAGATGGCGAGAAACAGAGGGCGAGAAACAGAGGGACTGAAACAGAAGGGCTGAAACAGAGGGTGAGAAACAGAGGGGCTGAAACAGAGGGCGAGAAACAGAGGGGCTGAAACATAGGGGCTGAAACAGAGGGCGAGAAACAGAGGGGCTGAAACAGAGTGACTGAATCAGCGGGGCTGAAACAGAGGGGCTGAAACAGAGGGCGAGAAACAGAGCGGCTGAAACAGAGGGTCAGAAACAGAGGGGCTGAAACAGAGGAGCTGAAACAGAGGTGCTGAAACAGAGGGGCTGAAACAGAGGGGCTGAAACAGAGGGTCTGAAACAGAGGGCGAGTAACAGAGGGGCTGAATCAGAGGGGCTGAAACAGTGGGGCTGAAACAGAGGGCGAGAAACAGAGGGGCTGAAACAGAGTGCGAGAAACAGAGGGGCTGAAACAGAGGGTCTGAAACAGAGGGCGAGAAACAGAGGGGCTGAAACAGAGGTCGAGAAACAGAGGGGCTGAAACATAGGGCGCGAAACAGAGGGGCTTAAACAGAGGGCGAGAAACAGAGCGGCTGAAACAGAGGGCAAGAAACAGAGGGGCTGAAACAGAGGGCGAGAAACAGAGGGCGAGAAACAGAGGGGCTGAAACAAAGGGTGAGAAACAGAGGGGCTGAAACAGAGGGCGAGAAACAGAGGGGCTGAAACAGAGGGCGAGAAACAGAGGTGCTGAAACAGAGGGGCTAAATCAGAGTGCGAGAAACAGAGGGGCTGAAACAGACGGGCTGAAAAAGTGGGGCTGAAACAGAGGGGCTGTAACAGAGGGGCTGAACAGAGGGCGAGAAACAGTGGGGCTGAAACAGAGGGCAAGAAACAGAGGGGCTGAAACAGAGGGGCTGAAACAGAGGGGCTGAAACAGAGGGTGAGAAACAGACGGGCTGAATCAGAGTGCAAGAAACAGAGGGGCTGAAACAGAGGCGCTGAAACAGAGGGCGAGAAACAGAGGGGCTGAAACAGAGGGCGAGAAACAGAGGGGCTGAAACAGGGGCTGAAACAGAGGGGCTGAAACAGAGGGCGAGAAACAGAGGGGCTGAAACAGAGTGCGAGAAACAGAGAGGCTGAAACAGAGGGGCTGAAACAGAGGGCAAGAAACAGAGGGGCTGAAACAGAGATCGAGAAACAGAGGGGCTGAATCAGAGGGCGCGAAACAGAGGGGCTGAAACAGAGGGCGAGAAACAGAGGGGCTGAAACAGAGGGCAAGAAACAGAGGGGCTGAAACAGAGGGCGAGAAACAGAGGGTGAGAAACAGAGGGGCTGAAACAAAGGGTGAGAAACAGAGGGGCTGAAAAAGAGGGCGAGAAACAGAGGGGCTGAAACAGAGGGCGAGAAACAGAGGTGCTGAAACAGAGGGGCTGAATCAGAGTGCGAGAAACAGAGGGGCTGAAACAGAGGGGCTGAAACAGAGGGGCTGAAACAGAGGGGCTGAAACAGAGGGGCTGAAACAGAGGGCGAGAAACAGAGGGCGAGAAACAGAGGGGCTGAATCAGAGGGGCTGAAAGAGAGGGGCTGAAACAGAGGGCGAGAAACAGAGGGGCTGAAACAGAGTGCGAGAAACATAGGGGCTGAAACAGTGGGCGAGAAACAGAGGGGCTGAAACAGAGTGCGAGAAACAGAGGGGAAGAAACAGTGGGCGAGAAACAGAGGGGCTGAAACAGAGGGTGAGAAACAGAGGGGCTGAATCAGAGCGGCTGAATCAGAGGGGCTGAAACAGAGGGGCTGAAACAGAGGGCGAGAAACAGAGGGTGAGAAACAGAGGGCGAGAAACAGAGGGACTGAAACAGAAGGGCTGAAACAGAGGGTGAGAAACAGAGGGGCTGAAACAGAGGGCGAGAAACAGAGGGGCTGAAACAAAAAGGCTGAAACAGAGGGCGAGAAACAGAGGGGCTGAAACAGAGGGACAGAATCAGCGGGGCTGAAACAGAGGGGCTGAAACAGAGGGCGAGAAACAGAGCGGCTGAAACAGAGGGTCAGAAACAGAGGGGCTGAAACAGATGGCGAGAAACAGAGGGCAAGAAACAGAGGGGCTGAAACAGAGGAGCTGAAACAGAGGGGCTGAAACAGAGGGGCTGAAACAGAGGGCGAGAAACAGAGGGGCTGAAACAGAGGGGCTGAAACAGAGGGGCTGAAACAGAGGGCAAGAAACAGAGGGGCTGAAACAGAGGGCGAGAAACAGAGTGGCTGAAACAGGGGCTGAAACAGAGGGGCTGAAACAGAGGGCGAGAAACAGAGGGGCTGAAACAGAGGGCAAGAAACAGAGGGGCTGAAACAGAGGGGCTGAAACAGAGGGGCTGAAACAGAGGGGCTGAAACAGAGGGGCTGAAACAGAGGGCGAGAAACAGAGGGGCTGAAACAATGGGCGCGAAACAGAGGGGCTGAAACAGAGTGCGAGAAACAGAGGGGCTGAAACAGAGGGGCTGAAACAGAGGGCAAGAAACAGAGGGCGAGAAACAGAGGGGCTGGAACAGAGGGCGAGAAACAGAGGGCGAGAAACAGAGGGCGAGAAACAGTGGGGCTGAAACAGAGAGCGAGAAACAGAGGGGCTGAAACAGAGGGGCTGAAACAGAGTGCGAGAAACAGAGGGGCTGAAACAGAGAGCGATAAACAGAGGGGCTGAAACAGAGGGCAAGAAACAGAGGGGCTGAAACAGAGGGGCTGAAACAGAGGGCGAGAAACAGAGTGGCTGAAAAAGAGGGCGAGTAACAGAGGGGCTGAAACAGAGGGGCTGAAACAGAGGGGCTGAAACAGAGGGCGAGAAACAGAGGGTCTAAAACAGAGGGCGAGAAACAGAGGGGCTGAAACAGAGGGCGAGAAACAGAGGGCGAGAAACAGAGGGTCTGAAACAAAGGGCGAGAAACAGAGGTGCGAAACAGAGGGTGAGAAACAGAGGGGCTGAAACAGAGGGGCTGAAACAGAGGGAGAGAAACAGAGGGGCTGAAACAGAGGGCGAGAAACAGAGGGGCTGAAACAGAGAGCAAGAAACAGAGGGGCTGAAACAGAGGGGCTGACACAGAGGGCGAGAAACAGAGGTGCTGAAACAGAGGGGCTGAATCAGAGTGCGAGAAACAGAGGGGCTGAAACAGAGGGGCTGAAAAAGTGGGGCTGAAACAGAGGGGCTGTAACAGAGGGGCTGAACAGAGGGCGAGAAACAGTGGGGCTGAAACAGAGGGCAAGAAACAGAGGGGCTGAAACAGAGTGCGAGAAACATAGGGGCTGAAACAGTGGGCGAGAAACAGAGGGGCTGAAACAGAGTGCGAGAAACAGAGGGGAAGAAACAGTGGGCGAGAAACAGAGGGGCTGAAACAGAGGGTGAGAAACAGAGGGGCTGAATCAGAGCGGCTGAATCAGAGGGGCTGAAACAGAGGGGCTGAAACAGAGGGGCTGAAACAGAGGGCGAGAAACAGAGGGCGAGAAACAGAGGGCGAGAAACAGTGGGACTGAAACAGAAGGGCTGAAACAGAGGGTGAGAAACAGAGGGGCTGAAACAGAGGGCGAGAAACAGAGGGGCTGAAACAAAAAGGCTGAAACAGAGGGCGAGAAACAGAGGGGCTGAAACAGAGGGACTGAATCAGCGGGGCTGAAACAGAGGGGCTGAAACAGAGGGCGAGAAACAGAGCGGCTGAAACAGAGGGTCAGAAACAGAGGGGCTGAAACAGATGGCGAGAAACAGAGGGCAAGAAACAGAGGGGCTGAAACAGAGGAGCTGAAACAGAGGGGCTGAAACAGAGGGGCTGAAACAGAGGGCGAGAAACAGAGGGGCTGAAACAGAGGGGCTGAAACAGAGGGGCTGAAACAGAGGGCGAGAAACAGAGGGGCTGAAACAGAGGGCGAGAAACAGAGTGGCTGAAACAGGGGCTGAAACAGAGGGGCTGAAACAGAGGGCGAGAAACAGAGGGGCTGAAACAGAGGGCAAGAAACAGAGGGGCTGAAACAGAGGGGCTGAAACAGAGGGGCTGAAACAGAGGGGCTGAAACAGAGGGCGAGAAACAGAGGGGCTGAAACAGAGGGCGAGAAACAGAGGGGCTGAAACAATGGGCGCGAAACAGAGGGGCTGAAACAGAGGGCGAGAAACAGAGGGGCTGAAACAGAGTGCGAGAAACAGAGGGGCTGAAACAGAGAGCGAGAAACAGAGGGGCTGAAACAGAGGGGCTGAAACAGAGGGCAAGAAACAGAGGGCGAGAAACAGAGGGGCTGAAACAGAGGGCGAGAAACAGAGGGCGAGAAACAGAGGGCGAGAAACAGAGGGGCTGAAACAGAGAACGAGAAACAGAGGGTCTGAAACAGAGGGGCTGAAACAGAGTGCGAGAAACAGAGGGGCTGAAACAGAGAGCGAAAAACAGAGGGGCTGAAACAGAGGGCAAGAAACAGAGGGGCTGAAACAGAGGGGCTGAAACAGAGGGCGAGAAACAGAGGGGCTGAAAAAGAGGGCGAGTAACAGAGGGGCTGAAACAGAGGGGCTGAAACAGAGGGGCTGAAACAGAGGGCGAGAAACAGAGGGTCTGAAACAGAGGGCGAGAAACAGAGGGGCTGAAACAGAGGGCGAGAAACAGAGGGCGAGAAACAGAGGGTCTGAAACAAAGGGCGAGAAACAGAGGGGCGAAACAGAGGGTGAGAAACAGAGGGGCTGAAACAGAGGGGCTGAAACAGAGGGAGAGAAACAGAGGGGCTGAAACAGAGCGGCTGAAACAGAGGGCCTGAGACAGTGGGGCTGAATCAGAGGGGCTGAAGCAGAGGGAGAGAAACAGAGGGCGAGAAACAGTTGTGCTGAAACAGAGGGGCTGAAACAGAGGGCGAGAAACAGATGGCGAGAAACAGAGGGCGAGAAACAGAGGGACTGAAACAGAAGGGCTGAAACAGAGGGTGAGAAACAGAGGGGCTGAAACAGAGGGCGAGAAACAGAGGGGCTGAAACATAGGGGCTGAAACAGAGGGCGAGAAACAGAGGGGCTGAAACAGAGTGACTGAATCAGCGGGGCTGAAACAGAGGGGCTGAAACAGAGGGCGAGAAACAGAGCGGCTGAAACAGAGGGTCAGAAACAGAGGGGCTGAAACAGAGGAGCTGAAACAGAGGTGCTGAAACAGAGGGGCTGAAACAGAGGGGCTGAAACAGAGGGTCTGAAACAGAGGGCGAGTAACAGAGGGGCTGAATCAGAGGGGCTGAAACAGTGGGGCTGAAACAGAGGGCGAGAAACAGAGGGGCTGAAACAGAGTGCGAGAAACAGAGGGGCTGAAACAGAGGGTCTGAAACAGAGGGCGAGAAACAGAGGGGCTGAAACAGAGGTCGAGAAACAGAGGGGCTGAAACATAGGGCGCGAAACAGAGGGGCTTAAACAGAGGGCGAGAAACAGAGCGGCTGAAACAGAGGGCAAGAAACAGAGGGGCTGAAACAGAGGGCGAGAAACAGAGGGCGAGAAACAGAGGGGCTGAAACAAAGGGTGAGAAACAGAGGGGCTGAAACAGAGGGCGAGAAACAGAGGGGCTGAAACAGAGGGCGAGAAACAGAGGTGCTGAAACAGAGGGGCTAAATCAGAGTGCGAGAAACAGAGGGGCTGAAACAGACGGGCTGAAAAAGTGGGGCTGAAACAGAGGGGCTGTAACAGAGGGGCTGAACAGAGGGCGAGAAACAGTGGGGCTGAAACAGAGGGCAAGAAACAGAGGGGCTGAAACAGAGGGGCTGAAACAGAGGGGCTGAAACAGAGGGTGAGAAACAGACGGGCTGAATCAGAGTGCAAGAAACAGAGGGGCTGAAACAGAGGCGCTGAAACAGAGGGCGAGAAACAGAGGGGCTGAAACAGAGGGCGAGAAACAGAGGGGCTGAAACAGGGGCTGAAACAGAGGGGCTGAAACAGAGGGCGAGAAACAGAGGGGCTGAAACAGAGTGCGAGAAACAGAGAGGCTGAAACAGAGGGGCTGAAACAGAGGGCAAGAAACAGAGGGGCTGAAACAGAGATCGAGAAACCGAGGGTCTGAATCAGAGGGCGCGAAACAGAGGGGCTGAAACAGAGGGCGAGAAACAGAGGGGCTGAAACAGAGGGCAAGAAACAGAGGGGCTGAAACAGAGGGCGAGAAACAGAGGGTGAGAAACAGAGGGGCTGAAACAAAGGGTGAGAAACAGAGGGGCTGAAAAAGAGGGCGAGAAACAGAGGGGCTGAAACAGAGGGCGAGAAACAGAGGTGCTGAAACAGAGGGGCTGAATCAGAGTGCGAGAAACAGAGGGGCTGAAACAGAGGGGCTGAAACAGAGGGGCTGAAACAGAGGGGCTGAAACAGAGGGGCTGAAACAGAGGGCGAGAAACAGAGGGCGAGAAACAGAGGGGCTGAATCAGAGGGGCTGAAAGAGAGGGGCTGAAACAGAGGGCGAGAAACAGAGGGGCTGAAACAGAGTGCGAGAAACATAGGGGCTGAAACAGTGGGCGAGAAACAGAGGGGCTGAAACAGAGTGCGAGAAACAGAGGGGAAGAAACAGTGGGCGAGAAACAGAGGGGCTGAAACAGAGGGTGAGAAACAGAGGGGCTGAATCAGAGCGGCTGAATCAGAGGGGCTGAAACAGAGGGGCTGAAACAGAGGGCGAGAAACAGAGGGCGAGAAACAGAGGGCGAGAAACAGAGGGACTGAAACAGAAGGGCTGAAACAGAGGGTGAGAAACAGAGGGGCTGAAACAGAGGGCGAGAAACAGAGGGGCTGAAACAAAAAGGCTGAAACAGAGGGCGAGAAACAGAGGGGCTGAAACAGAGGGACAGAATCAGCGGGGCTGAAACAGAGGGGCTGAAACAGAGGGCGAGAAACAGAGCGGCTGAAACAGAGGGTCAGAAACAGAGGGGCTGAAACAGATGGCGAGAAACAGAGGGCAAGAAACAGAGGGGCTGAAACAGAGGAGCTGAAACAGAGGGGCTGAAACAGAGGGGCTGAAACAGAGGGCGAGAAACAGAGGGGCTGAAACAGAGGGGCTGAAACAGAGGGGCTGAAACAGAGGGCGAGAAACAGAGGGGCTGAAACAGAGGGCGAGAAACAGAGTGGCTGAAACAGGGGCTGAAACAGAGGGGCTGAAACAGAGGGCGAGAAACAGAGGGGCTGAAACAGAGGGCAAGAAACAGAGGGGCTGAAACAGAGGGGCTGAAACAGAGGGGCTGAAACAGAGGGGCTGAAACAGAGGGCGAGAAACAGAGGGGCTGAAACAATGGGCGCGAAACAGAGGGGCTGAAACAGAGTGCGAGAAACAGAGGGGCTGAAACAGAGGGGCTGAAACAGAGGGCAAGAAACAGAGGGCGAGAAACAGAGGGGCTGGAACAGAGGGCGAGAAACAGAGGGCGAGAAACAGAGGGCGAGAAACAGTGGGGCTGAAACAGAGAGCGAGAAACAGAGGGGCTGAAACAGAGGGGCTGAAACAGAGTGCGAGAAACAGAGGGGCTGAAACAGAGAGCGATAAACAGAGGGGCTGAAACAGAGGGCAAGAAACAGAGGGGCTGAAACAGAGGGGCTGAAACAGAGGGCGAGAAACAGAGTGGCTGAAAAAGAGGGCGAGTAACAGAGGGGCTGAAACAGAGGGGCTGAAACAGAGGGGCTGAAACAGAGGGCGAGAAACAGAGGGTCTAAAACAGAGGGCGAGAAACAGAGGGGCTGAAACAGAGGGCGAGAAACAGAGGGCGAGAAACAGAGGGTCTGAAACAAAGGGCGAGAAACAGAGGTGCGAAACAGAGGGTGAGAAACAGAGGGGCTGAAACAGAGGGGCTGAAACAGAGGGAGAGAAACAGAGGGGCTGAAACAGAGGGCGAGAAACAGAGGGGCTGAAACAGAGAGCAAGAAACAGAGGGACTGAAACAGAGGGGCTGACACAGAGGGCGAGAAACAGAGGTGCTGAAACAGAGGGGCTGAATCAGAGTGCGAGAAACAGAGGGGCTGAAACAGAGGGGCTGAAAAAGTGGGGCTGAAACAGAGGGGCTGTAACAGAGGGGCTGAACAGAGGGCGAGAAACAGTGGGGCTGAAACAGAGGGCAAGAAACAGAGGGGCTGAAACAGAGTGCGAGAAACATAGGGGCTGAAACAGTGGGCGAGAAACAGAGGGGCTGAAACAGAGTGCGAGAAACAGAGGGGAAGAAACAGTGGGCGAGAAACAGAGGGGCTGAAACAGAGGGTGAGAAACAGAGGGGCTGAATCAGAGCGGCTGAATCAGAGGGGCTGAAACAGAGGGGCTGAAACAGAGGGGCTGAAACAGAGGGCGAGAAACAGAGGGCGAGAAACAGAGGGCGAGAAACAGTGGGACTGAAACAGAAGGGCTGAAACAGAGGGTGAGAAACAGAGGGGCTGAAACAGAGGGCGAGAAACAGAGGGGCTGAAACAAAAAGGCTGAAACAGAGGGCGAGAAACAGAGGGGCTGAAACAGAGGGACTGAATCAGCGGGGCTGAAACAGAGGGGCTGAAACAGAGGGCGAGAAACAGAGCGGCTGAAACAGAGGATCAGAAACAGAGGGGCTGAAACAGATGGCGAGAAACAGAGGGCAAGAAACAGAGGGGCTGAAACAGAGGAGCTGAAACAGAGGGGCTGAAACAGAGGGGCTGAAACAGAGGGCGAGAAACAGAGGGGCTGAAACAGAGGGGCTGAAACAGAGGGGCTGAAACAGAGGGCGAGAAACAGAGGGGCTGAAACAGAGGGCGAGAAACAGAGTGGCTGAAACAGGGGCTGAAACAGAGGGTCTGAAACAGAGGGCGAGAAACAGAGGGGCTGAAACAGAGGGCAAGAAACAGAGGGGCTGAAACAGAGGGGCTGAAACAGAGGGGCTGAAACAGAGGGGCTGAAACAGAGGGCGAGAAACAGAGGGGCTGAAACAGAGGGCGAGAAACAGAGGGGCTGAAACAATGGGCGCGAAACAGAGGGGCTGAAACAGAGGGCGACAAACAGAGGGGCTGAAACAGAGTGCGAGAAACAGAGGGGCTGAAACAGAGAGCGAGAAACAGAGGGGCTGAAACAGAGGGGCTGAAACAGAGGGCAAGAAACAGAGGGCGAGAAACAGAGGGGCTGAAACAGAGGGCGAGAAACAGAGGGCGAGAAACAGAGGGCGAGAAACAGAGGGTCTGAAACAGAGAACGAGAAACAGAGGGTCTGAAACAGAGGGGCTGAAACAGAGTGCGAGAAACAGAGGGGCTGAAACAGAGAGCGAAAAACAGAGGGGCTGAAACAGAGGGCAAGAAACAGAGGGGCTGAAACAGAGGGGCTGAAACAGAGGGCGAGAAACAGAGGGGCTGAAAAAGAGGGCGAGTAACAGAGGGGCTGAAACAGAGGGGCTGAAACAGAGGGGCTGAAACAGAGGGCGAGAAACAGAGGGTCTGAAACAGAGGGCGAGAAACAGAGGGGCTGAAACAGAGGGCGAGAAACAGAGGGCGAGAAACAGAGGGTCTGAAACAAAGGGCGAGAAACAGAGGGGCGAAACAGAGGGTGAGAAACAGAGGGGCTGAAACAGAGGGGCTGAAACAGAGGGAGAGAAATAGAGGGGCTGAAACAGAGGGCGAGAAACAGAGGGGCTGAAACAGAGAGCAAGAAACAGAGGGGCTGAAACAGAGGGGCTGAAACAGAGGGCGAGAAACAGAGGTGCTGAAACAGAGGGGCTGAATCAGAGTGCGAGAAACAGAGGGGCTGAATCAGAGGGGCTGAAAAAGTGGGGCTGAAACAGAGGGGCTGTAACAGAGGGGCTGAACAGAGGGCGAGAAACAGTGGGGCTGAAACAGAGGGCAAGAAACAGAGGGGCTGAAACAGAGGGGCTGAAACAGAGGGGCTGAAACAGAGGGTGAGAAACAGACGGGCTGAATCAGAGTGCGAGAAACAGAGGGGCTGAAACAGAGGCGCTGAAACAGAGGGCGAGAAACAGAGGGGCTGAAACAGAGGGCGAGAAACAGAGGGGCTGAAACAATGGGCGCGAAACAGAGGGGCTGAAACAGAGGGCGAGAAACAGAGGGGCTGAAACAGAGTGCGAGAAACAGAGGGGTTGAAACAGAGAGCGAGAAACAGAGGGGCTGAAACAGGGGCTGAAACAGAGGGGCTGAAACAGAGGGCGAGAAACAGAGGGGCTGAAACAGAGTGCGAGAAACAGAGAGGCTGAAACAGAGGGGCTGAAACAGAGGGTGAGAAACAGAGGGGCTGAAACAGAGGTCGAGAAACAGAGGGGCTGAATCAGAGGGCGCGAAACAGTGGGGCTGAAACAGAGGGCGAGAAACAGAGGGGCTGAAACAGAGGGCAAGAAACAGAGGGGCTGAAACAGAGGGCGAGAAACAGAGGGTGAGAAACAGAGGGGCTGAAACAAAGGGTGAGAAACACAGGGGCTGAAACAGAGGGCGAGAAACAGAGGGGCTGAAACAGAGGGCGAGAAAAAGAGGCGCTGAAACAGAGAGGCTGAATCAGAGTGCGAGAAACAGAGGGGCTGAAACAGAGGGGCTGAAACAGAGGGGCTGAAACAGAGGGGCTGAAACAGAGGGCGAGAAACAGAGGGCGAGAAACAGAGGGGCTGAATCAGAGGGGCTGAAACAGAGGGGCTGAAACAGAGGGGCTGAAACAGAGGGGCTGAAACAGAGGGCGAGAAACAGTGGGGCTGAAACAGAGGGGCTGAAACAGAGGGTGAGAAACAGAGGGGCTGAAACAGAGCGGCTGAAACAGAGGGCATGAGACAAAGGGGCTGAATCAGAGGGGCTGAAACAGAGGGAGAGAAACAGAGGGCGAGAAACAGTTGTGCTGAAACAGAGGGGCTGAAACAGAGGGCGAGAAACAGAGGGCGAGAAACAGAGGGCGAGAAACAGAGGGACTGAAACAGAAGGGCTGAAACAGAGGGTGAGAAACCGAGGGGCTGAAACAGATGGCGAGAAACAGAGGGCAAGAAACAGAGGGGCTGAAACAGAGGAGCTGAAACAGAGGGGCTGAAACAGAGGGGCTGAAACAGAGGGCGAGAAACAGAGGGGCTGAAACAGAGGAGCTGAAACAGAGGGGCTGAAACAGAGGGCGAGAAACAGAGGGGCTGAAACAGAGGGCGAGAAACAGAGTGGCTGAAACAGGGGCTGAAACAGAGGGTCTGAAACAGAGGGCGAGAAACAGAGGTGTTGAAACAGAGGGCAAGAAACAGAGGGGCTGAAACAGAGGGGCTGAAACAGAGGGGCTGAAACAGAGGGCGAGAAACAGAGGCGCTGAAACAGAGGGCGAGAAACAGAGGGGCTGAAACAGAGGGCGAGAAACAGAGGGGCTGAAACAATGGGCGCGAAACAGAGGGGCTGAAACAGAGGGCGAGAAACAGAGGGGCTGAAACAGAGTGCGAGAAACAGAGGGGCTGAAACAGAGAGCGAGAAACAGAGGGGCTGAAACAGAGGGGCTGAAACAGAGGGCGAGAAACAGAGGGGCTGAAACAGAGGGGCTGAAACAGAGGGGGAGAAACAGAGGGGGAGAAACAGAGGGGCTGAAACAGAGGGTGAGAAACAGAGGGGCTGAAACAGCGTGCGAGAAAGAGAGGGGCGCGAAACAGAGGGGCTGAAACAGAGGGCGAGAAACAGAGGGGCTGAAACAGAGTGCGAGAAACAGAGGGGCTGAAACAGAGGGGCTGAAACAGAGGGCGAGAAACAGAGGGGCTGAAACAGAGGTCGAGAAACAGAGGGGCTGAATCAGAGGGCGCGAAACAGAGGGGCTGAAACAGAGGGGCTGAAACAGAGGGCGAGAAACAGAGGGGCTGAAACAGAGGTCGAGAAACAGAGGGGCTGAATCAGAGGGCGCGAAACAGAGGGGCTGAAACAGAGGGCGAGAAACAGAGGGGCTGAAACAGAGAGCAAGAAACAGAGGGGCTGAAACAGAGGGCGAGAAACAGAGGGTAAGAAACAGAGGGGCTGAAACAAAGGGTGAGAAACAGAGGGGCTGAAACAGAGGGCGAGAAACAGAGGGGCTGAAACAGAGTGGCTGAAACAGAGGGGCTGAAACAGAGGGCGAGGAACAGAGGGCGAGAAACAGAGGGGCTGAATCAGAGGGGCTGAAACAGAGGGGCTGAAACAGAGGGCGAGAAACAGAGGGGCTGAAACAGAGGGGCTGAAACAGAGGGGCTGAAACAGAGGGCGAGAAACAGAGGGGAAGAAACAGTGGGCGAGAAACAGAGGGGCTGAACAGAGGGTGAGAAACAGAGGGGCTGAAACAGAGCGGCTGAAACAGAGGGCCTGAGACAGTGGGGCTGAATCAGAGGGGCTGAAACAGAGGGAGAGAAACAGAGGGCGAGAAACAGTTGTGCTGAAACAGAGGGGCTGAAACAGAGGGGCTGAAACAGAGGGCGAGAAACAGAGGGCGAGAAACAGAGGGCGAGAAACAGAGGGACTGAAACAGAGGGGCTGAAACAGAGGGTGAGAAACAGAGAGGCTGAAACAGAGGGCGAGAAACAGAGGGACTGAAACAGAGGGGCTGAAACAGAGGGCGAGAAACAGAGGGAGAGAAACAGAGGGCGAGAAACAGAGGGACTGAACCAGAGGGGCTGAAACAGAGGGTGAGAAACAGAGGGGCTGAAACAGAGAGCGAGAAACAGAGGGGCTGAAACAAAAAGGCTGAAACAGAGGGCGAGAAACAGAGGGGCTGAAACAGAGGGACTGAATCAGCGGGGTTGAAACAGAGGGGCTGAAACAGAGGGCTTGAAACAGAGCGGCTGAAACAGAGGGTCAGAAACACAGGGGCTGAAACAGATGGCGAGAAACAGAGGGCAAGAAACAGAGGGGCTGAAACAGAGGAGCTGAAACAGAGGGGCTGAAACAGAGGGGCTGAAACAGTGGGCGAGAAACAGAGGGGCTGAAACAGAGGGCGAGAAACAGAGTGGCTGAAACAGGGGCTGAAACAGAGGGGCTGAAACAGAGGGCGAGAAACAGGGGGGCTGAAACAGAGTGCGAGAAACAGAGGGGCTGAAACAGAGGGCGAGAAACAGAGGGGCTGAAACAGAGGTCGAGAAACAGTGGGGCTGAAACAGAGGGCGCGAAACAGAGGGGCTGAAACAGAGGGCGAGAAACAGAGTGGCTGAAACAGAGAGCAAGAAACAGAGGGGCTGAAACAGAGGGGCTGAAACAGAGGGCGAGAAACAGAGGTGCTGAAACAGAGGGGCTGAATCAGAGTGCGAGAAACAGAGGGGCTGAATCAGAGGGGCTGAAAAAGTGGGGCTGAAACAGAGGGGCTGTAACAGAGGGCAAGAAACAGAGGGGCTGAAACAGAGGGGCTGAAACAGAGGGGCTGAAACAGAGGGTGAGAAACAGACGGGCTGAATCAGAGTGCAAGAAACAGAGGGGCTGAAACAGAGGCGCTGAAACAGAGGGCGAGAAACAGAGGGGCTGAAACAGAGGGCGAGCAACAGAGGGGCTGAAACAGGGGCTGAAACAGAGGGGCTGAAACAGAGGGCGAGAAACAGAGGGGCTGAAACAGAGTGCGAGAAACAGAGAGGCTGAAACAGAGGGGCTGAAACAGAGGGCAAGAAACAGAGGGGCTGAAACAGAGGTCGAGAAACAGTGGGGCTGAAACAGAGGGCGCGAAACAGAGGGGCTGAAACAGAGGGCGAGAAACAGAGGGGCTGAAACAGAGAGCAAGAAACAGAGGGGCTGAAACAGAGGGGCTGAAACAGAGGGCGAGAAACAGAGGTGCTGAAACAGAGGGGCTGAATCAGAGTGCGAGAAACAGAGGGGCTGAATCAGAGGGGCTGAAAAAGTGGGGCTGAAACAGAGGGGCTGTAACAGAGGGCAAGAAACAGAGGGGCTGAAACAGAGGGGCTGAAACAGAGGGGCTGAAACAGAGGGTGAGAAACAGACGGGCTGAATCAGAGTGCAAGAAACAGAGGGGCTGAAACAGAGGCGCTGAAACAGAGGGCGAGAAACAGAGGGGCTGAAACAGAGGGCGAGAAACAGAGGGGCTGAAACAGGGGCTGAAACAGAGGGGCTGAAACAGAGGGCGAGAAACAGAGGGGCTGAAACAGAGTGCGAGAAACAGAGAGGCTGAAACAGAGGGGCTGAAACAGAGGGCAAGAAACAGAGGGGCTGAAACAGAGATCGAGAAACAGAGGGGCTGAATCAGAGGGCGCGAAACAGAGGGGCTGAAACAGAGGGCGAGAAACAGAGGGGCTGAAACAGAGGGCAAGAAACAGAGGGGCTGAAACAGAGGAGCTGAAACAGAGGGTGAGAAACAGAGGGGCTGAAACAAAGGGTGAGAAACAGAGGGGCTGAAACAGAGGGCGAGAAACAGAGGGGCTGAAACAGAGGGCGAGAAACAGAGGTGCTGAAACAGAGGGGCTGAATCAGAGTGCGAGAAACAGAGGGGCTGAAACAGAGGGGCTGAAACAGAGGGGCTGAAACAGAGGGCGAGAAACAGAGGGCAAGAAACAGAGGGGCTGAATCAGAGGGGCTGAAAGAGAGGGGCTGAAACAGAGGGCGAGAAACAGAGGGGCTGAAACAGAGTGCGAGAAACATAGGGGCTGAAACAGTGGGCGAGAAACAGAGGGGCTGAAACAGAGTGCGAGAAACAGAGGGGAAGAAACAGTGGGCGAGAAACAGAGGGGCTGAAACAGAGGGTGAGAAACAGAGGGGCTGAATCAGAGCGGCTGAATCAGAGGGGCTGAAACAGAGGGGCTGAAACAGAGGGGCTGAAACAGAGGGCGAGAAACAGAGGGCGAGAAACAGAGGGCGAGAAACAGAGGGACTGAAACAGAAGGGCTGAAACAGAGGGTGAGAAACAGAGGGGCTGAAACAGAGGGCGAGAAACAGAGGGGCTGAAACAAAAAGGCTGAAACAGAGGGCGAGAAACAGAGGGGCTGAAACAGAGGGACAGAATCAGCGGGGCTGAAACAGAGGGGCTGAAACAGAGGGCGAGAAACAGAGCGGCTGAAACAGAGGGTCAGAAACAGAGGGGCTGAAACAGATGGCGAGAAACAGAGGGCAAGAAACAGAGGGGCTGAAACAGAGGAGCTGAAACAGAGGGGCTGAAACAGAGGGGCTGAAACAGAGGGCGAGAAACAGAGGGGCTGAAACAGAGGGGCTGAAACAGAGGGGCTGAAACAGAGGGCGAGAAACAGAGGGGCTGAAACAGAGGGCGAGAAACAGAGTGGCTGAAACAGGGGCTGAAACAGAGGGGCTGAAACAGAGGGCGAGAAACAGAGGGGCTGAAACAGAGGGCAAGAAACAGAGGGGCTGAAACAGAGGGGCTGAAACAGAGGGGCTGAAACAGAGGGGCTGAAACAGAGGGGCTGAAACAGAGGGCGAGAAACAGAGGGGCTGAAACAGAGGGCGAGAAACAGAGGGGCTGAAACAATGGGCGCGAAACAGAGGGGCTGAAACAGAGGGCGAGAAACAGAGGGGCTGAAACAGAGTGCGAGAAACAGAGGGGCTGAAACAGAAAGCGAGAAACAGAGGGGCTGAAACAGAGGGGCTGAAACAGAGGGCAAGAAACAAAGGGCGAGAAACAGAGGGGCTGAAACAGAGGGCGAGAAACAGAGGGCGAGAAACAGAGGGCGAGAAACAGTGGGGCTGAAACAGAGAGCGAGAAACAGAGGGGCTGAAACAGAGGTGCTGAAACAGAGTGCGAGAAACAGAGGGGCTGAAACAGAGAGCGAGAAACAGAGGGGCTGAAACAGAGGGCAAGAAACAGAGGGGCTGAAACAGAGGGGCTGAAACAGAGGGCGAGAAACAGAGTGGCTGAAAAAGAGGGCGAGTAACAGAGGGGCTGAAACAGAGGGGCTGAAACAGAGGGGCTGAAACAGAGGGAGAGAAACAGAGGGTCTAAAACAGAGGGCGAGAAACAGAGGGGCTGAAACAGAGGGCGAGAAACAGAGGGCGAGAAACAGAGGGTCTGAAACAAAGGGCGAGAAACAGAGGTGCGAAACAGAGGGTGAGAAACAGAGGGGCTGAAACAGAGGGGCTGAAACAGAGGGAGAGAAACAGAGGGGCTGAAACAGAGGGCGAGAAACAGAGGGGCTGAAACAGAGAGCAAGAAACAGAGGGGCTGAAACAGAGGGGCTGAAACAGAGGGCGAGAAACAGAGGTGCTGAAACAGAGGGGCTGAATCAGAGTGCGAGAAACAGAGGGGCTGAAACAGAGGGGCTGAAACAGAGGGGCTGAAACAGAGGGGCTGTAACAGAGGGGCTGAACAGAGGGCGAGAAACAGTGGGGCTGAAACAGAGGGCAAGAAACAGAGGGGCTGAAACAGAGGGGCTGAAACAGAGGGGCTGAATCAGAGGGGCTGAAAGAGAGAGGCTGAAACAGAGGGCGAGAAACAGAGGGGCTGAAACAGAGTGCGAGAAACATAGGGGCTGAAACAGTGGGCGAGAAACAGAGGGGCTGAAACAGAGTGCGCGAAACAGAGGGGAAGAAACAGTGGGCGAGAAACAGAGGGGCTGAAACAGAGGGTGAGAAACAGAGGAGCTGAAACAGAGGGGCTGAAACAGAGGGGCTGAAACAGAGGGGCTGAAACAGAGGGGCTGAAACAGAGGGCGAGAAACAGAGGGCGAGAAACAGAGGGCGAGAAACAGAGGGACTGAAACAGAAGGGCTGAAACAGAGGGTGAGAAACAGAGGGGCTGAAACAGAGGGCGAGAAACAGAGGGGCTGAAACAAAAAGGCTGAAACAGAGGGCGAGAAACAGAGGGGCTGAAACAGAGGGACTGAATCAGCGGGGCTGAAACAGAGGGGCTGAAACAGAGGGCGAGAAACAGAGCGGCTGAAACAGAGGGTCAGAAACAGAGGGGCTGAAACAGAGGGCGAGAAACAGAGCGGCTGAAACAGAGGGGCTGAAACAGAGGGACTGAATCAGCGGGGCTGAAACAGAGGGGCTGAAACAGAGGGCGAGAAACAGAGGGGCTGAAACAGAGGAGCTGAAACAGAGGGGCTGAAACAGAGGGGCTGAAACAGAGGGCGAGAAACAGAGGGGCTGAAACAGAGGGGCTGAAACAGAGGGGCTGAAACAGAGGGCGAGAAACAGAGGGGCTGAAACAGAGGGCGAGAAACAGAGTTGCTGAAACAGGGGCTGAAACAGAGGGGCTGAAACAGAGGGCGAGAAACAGAGGGGCTGAAACAGAGGGCAAGAAACAGAGGGGCTGAAACAGAGTGGCTGAAACAGAGGGGCTGAAACAGAGGGGCTGAAACAGAGGGCGAGAAACAGAGGGGCTGAAACAGAGGGCGAGAAACAGAGTGGCTGAAACAGGGGCTGAAACAGAGGGGCTGAACCAGAGGGCGAGAAACAGAGGGGCTGAAACAGAGGGCAAGAAACAGAGGGGCTGAAACAGAGGTGCTGAAACAGAGGGGCTGAAACAGAGGGGCTGAAACAGAGGGGCTGAAACAGAGGGCGAGAAACAGAGGGGCTGAAACAGAGGGCGAGAAACAGAGGGGCTGAAACAATGGGCGCGAAACAGAGGGGCTGAAACAGAGGGCGAGAAACAGAGGGGCTGAAACAGAGTGCGAGAAACAGAGGGGCTGAAACAGAGAGCGAGAAACAGAGGGCGAGAAACAGAGGGGCTGAAACAGAGGGCAAGAAACAAAGGGCGAGAAACAGAGGGGCTGAAACAGAGGGCGAGAAACAGAGGGCGAGAAACAGAGGGCGAGAAACAGTGGGGCTGAAACAGAGAGCGAGAAACAGAGGGGCTGAAACAGAGGTGCTGAAACAGAGTGCGAGAAACAGAGGGGCTGAAACAGAGAGCGAGAAACAGAGGGGCTGAAACAGAGGGCAAGAAACAGAGGGGCTGAAACAGAGGGGCTGAAACAGAGGGCGAGAAACAGAGTGGCTGAAAAAGAGGGCGAGTAACAGAGGGGCTGAAACAGAGGGGCTGAAACAGAGGGGCTGAAACAGAGGGCGAGAAACAGAGGGTCTAAAACAGAGGGCGAGAAACAGAGGGGCTGAAACAGAGGGCGAGAAACAGAGGGCGAGAAACAGAGGGTCTGAAACAAAGGGCGAGAAACAGAGGTGCGAAACAGAGGGTGAGAAACAGAGGGGCTGAAACAGAGGGGCTGAAACAGAGGGAGAGAAACAGAGGGGCTGAAACAGAGGGCGAGAAACAGAGGGGCTGAAACAGAGAGCAAGAAACAGAGGGGCTGAAACAGAGGGGCTGAAACAGAGGGCGAGAAACAGAGGTGCTGAAACAGAGGGGCTGAATCAGAGTGCGAGAAACAGAGGGGCTGAAACAGAGGGGCTGAAACAGAGGGGCTGTAACAGAGGGGCTGAACAGAGGGCGAGAAACAGTGGGGCTGAAACAGAGGGCAAGAAACAGAGGGGCTGAAACAGAGGGGCTGAAACAGAGGGGCTGAATCAGAGGGGCTGAAAGAGAGAGGCTGAAACAGAGGGCGAGAAACAGAGGGGCTGAAACAGAGTGCGAGAAACATAGGGGCTGAAACAGTGGGCGAGAAACAGAGGGGCTGAAACAGAGTGCGAGAAACAGAGGGGAAGAAACAGTGGGCGAGAAACAGAGGGGCTGAAACAGAGGGTGAGAAACAGAGGGGCTGAATCAGAGCGGCTGAATCAGAGGGGCTGAAACAGAGGGGCTGAAACAGAGGGGCTGAAACAGAGGGCGAGAAACAGAGGGCGAGAAACAGAGGGCGAGAAACAGAGGGACTGAAACAGAAGGGCTGAAACAGAGGGTGAGAAACAGAGGGGCTGAAACAGAGGGCGAGAAGCAGAGGGGCTGAAACAAAAAGGCTGAAACAGAGGGCGAGAAACAGAGGGGCTGAAACAGAGGGACTGAATCAGCGGGGCTGAAACAGAGGGGCTGAAACAGAGGGCGAGAAACAGAGCGGCTGAAACAGAGGGTCAGAAACAGAGGGGCTGAAACAGAGGGCGAGAAACAGAGCGGCTGAAACAGAGGGGCTGAAACAGAGGGACTGAATCAGCGGGGCTGAAACAGAGGGGCTGAAACAGAGGGCGAGAAACAGAGGGGCTGAAACAGAGGAGCTGAAACAGAGGGGCTGAAACAGAGGGGCTGAAACAGAGGGCGAGAAACAGAGGGGCTGAAACAGAGGGGCAGAAACAGAGGGGCTGAAACAGAGGGCGAGAAACAGAGGGGCTGAAACAGAGGGCGAGAAACAGAGTTGCTGAAACAGGGGCTGAAACAGAGGGGCTGAAACAGAGGGCGAGAAACAGAGGGGCTGAAACAGA
The DNA here is from genome assembly GCF_047496795.1 of Chiloscyllium punctatum. Classification (NCBI taxonomy): domain Eukaryota; kingdom Metazoa; phylum Chordata; class Chondrichthyes; order Orectolobiformes; family Hemiscylliidae; genus Chiloscyllium; species Chiloscyllium punctatum. The sequence continues at coordinate 1,924,849 of NC_092779.1, read as the reverse complement.
GGGCAAGAAACAGAGGGGCTGAAACAGAGGGGCTGAAACAGAGGGGCTGAAACAGAGGGGCTGAAACAGAGGGCGAGAAACAGAGGGGCTGAAACAGAGGGCGAGAAACAGAGGGGCTGAAACAATGGGCGCGAAACAGAGGGGCTGAAACAGAGGGCGAGAAACAGAGGGGCTGAAACAGAGTGCGAGAAACAGAGGGGCTGAAACAGAGAGCGAGAAACAGAGGGGCTGAAACAGAGGGGCTGAAACAGAGGGCAAGAAACAGAGGGCGAGAAACAGAGGGGCTGAAACAGAGGGCGAGAAACAGAGGGCGAGAAACAGAGGGCGAGAAACAGAGGGCGAGAACCAGAGGGGCTGAAACAGAGAACGAGAAACAGAGGGGCTGAAACAGAGTGCGAGAAACAGAGGGGCTGAAACAGAGAGCGAAAAACAGAGGGGCTGAAACAGAGGGCAAGAAACAGAGGGGCTGAAACAGAGGGGCTGAAACAGAGGGCGAGAAACAGAGGGGCTGAAAAAGAGGGCGAGTAACAGAGGGGCTGAAACAGAGGGGCTGAAACAGAGGGGCTGAAACAGAGGGCGAGAAACAGAGGGTCTGAAACAGAGGGCGAGAAACAGAGGGGCTGAAACAGAGGGCGAGAAACAGAGGGCGAGAAACAGTGGGTCTGAAACAAAGGGCGAGAAACAGAGGGGCGAAACAGAGGGTGAGAAACAGAGGGGCTGAAACAGAGGGGCTGAAACAGAGGGAGAGAAACAGAGGGGCTGAAACAGAGGGCGAGAAACAGAGGGGCTGAAACAGAGAGCAAGAAACAGAGGGGCTGAAACAGAGGGGCTGAAACAGAGGGCGAGAAACAGAGGTGCTGAAACAGAGGGGCTGAATCAGAGTGCGAGAAACAGAGGGGCTGAAAAAGTGGGGCTGAAACAGAGGGGCTGTAACAGAGGGGCTGAACAGAGGGCGAGAAACAGTGGGGCTGAAACAGAGGGCAAGAAACAGAGGGGCTGAAACAGAGGGGCTGAAACAGAGTGGCTGAAACAGAGGGTGAGAAACAGACGGGCTGAATCAGAGTGCGAGAAACAGAGGGGCTGAAACAGAGGCGCTGAAACAGAGGGCGAGAAACAGAGGGGCTGAAACAGAGGGCGAAAAACAGAGGGGCTGAAACAATGGGCGCGAAACAGAGGGGCTGAAACAGAGTGCGAGAAACAGAGAGGCTGAAACAGAGGGGCTGAAACAGAGGGTGAGAAACAGAGGGGCTGAAACAGAGGTCGAGAAACAGAGGGGCTGAATCAGAGGGCGCGAAACAGAGGGGCTGAAACAGAGGGCGAGAAACAGAGGGGCTGAAACAGAGGGCAAGAAACAGAGGGGCTGAAACAAAGGGTGAGAAACAGAGGGTGAGAAACAGAGGGGCTGAAACAAAGGGTGAGAAACAGAGGGGCTGAAACAGAGGGCGAGAAACAGAGGGGCTGAAACAGAGGGCGAGAAACAGAGGTGCTGAAACAGAGGGGCTGAAACAGAGGGGCTGAAACAGAGGGGCTGAAACAGAGGGGCTGAAACAGAGGGGCTGAAACAGAGGGCGAGAAACAGAGGGCAAGAAACAGAGGGGCTGAATCAGAGGGGCTGAAAGAGTGGGGCTGAAACAGAGGGCGAGAAACAGAGGGGCTGAAACAGAGTGCGAGAAACATAGGGGCTGAAACAGTGGGCGAGAAACAGAGGGGCTGGAACAGAGTGCGAGAAACAGAGGGGAAGAAACAGTGGGCGAGAAACAGAGGGGCTGAAACAGAGGGTGAGAAACAGAGGGGCTGAATCAGAGCGGCTGAATCAGAGGGGCTGAAACAGAGGGGCTGAAACAGAGGGGCTGAAACAGAGGGCGAGAAACAGAGGGCGAGAAACAGAGGGCGAGAAACAGAGGGACTGAAACAGAAGGGCTGAAACAGAGGGTGAGAAACAGAGGGGCTGAAAAAGAGGGCGAGAAACAGAGGGGCTGAAACAAAAAGGCTGAAACAGAGGGCGAGAAACAGAGGGGCTGAAACAGAGGGACTGAATCAGCGGGGCTGAAACAGAGGGGCTGAAACAGAGGGCGAGAAACAGAGCGGCTGAAACAGAGGGTCAGAAACAGAGGGGCTGAAACAGATGGCGAGAAACAGAGGGCAAGAAACAGAGGGGCTGAAACAGAGGAGCTGAAACAGAGGGGCTGAAACAGAGGGGCTGAAACAGAGGGCGAGAAACAGAGGGGCTGAAACAGAGGGGCTGAAACAGAGGGGCTGAAACAGAGGGCGAGAAACAGAGGGGCTGAAACAGAGGGCGAGAAACAGAGTGGCTGAAACAGGGGCTGAAACAGAGGGGCTGAAACAGAGGGCGAGAAACAGAGGGGCTGAAACAGAGGGCAAGAAACAGAGGGGCTGAAACAGAGGGGCTGAAACAGAGGGGCTGAAACAGAGGGGCTGAAACAGAGGGCGAGAAACACAGGGGCTGAAACAGAGGGCGAGAAACAGAGGGGCTGAAACAATGGGCGCGAAACAGAGGGGCTGAAACAGAGGGCGAGAAACAGAGGGGCTGAAACAGAGTGCGAGAAACAGAGGGGCTGAAACAGAGAGCGAGAAACAGAGGGGCTGAAACAGAGGGGCTGAAACAGAGGGCAAGAAACAGAGGGCGAGAAACAGAGGGGCTGAAACAGAGGGCGAGAAACAGAGGGCGAGAAACAGAGGGCGAGAAACAGTGGGGCTGAAACAGAGAGCGAGAAACAGAGGGGCTGAAACAGAGGGGCTGAAACAGAGTGCGAGAAACAGAGGGGCTGAAACAGAGAGCGAGAAACAGAGGGGCTGAAACAGAGGGCAAGAAACAGAGGGGCTGAAACAGAGGGGCTGAAACAGAGGGCGAGAAACAGAGTGGCTGAAAAAGAGGGCGAGTAACAGAGGGGCTGAAACAGAGGGGCTGAAACAGAGGGGATGAAACAGAGGGCGAGAAACAGAGGTCTAAAACAGAGGGCGAGAAACAGAGGGGCTGAAACAGAGGGCGAGAAACAGAGGGCGAGAAACAGAGCGTCTGAAACAAAGGGCGAGAAACAGAGGTGCGAAACAGAGGGTGAGAAACAGAGGGGCTGAAACAGAGGGGCTGAAACAGAGGGAGAGAAACAGAGGGGCTGAAACAGAGGGCGAGAAACAGAGGGGCTGAAACAGAGAGCAAGAAACAGAGGGGCTGAAACAGAGGGGCTGAAACAGAGGGCGAGAAACAGAGGTGCTGAAACAGAGGGGCTGAATCAGAGTGCGAGAAACAGAGGGGCTGAAACAGAGGGGCTGAAAAAGTGGAGCTGAAACAGAGGGGCTGTAACAGAGGGGCTGAACAGAGGGCGAGAAACAGTGGGGCTGAAACAGAGGGCAAGAAACAGAGGGGCTGAAACAGAGGGGCTGAAACAGAGGGGCTGAATCAGAGGGGCTGAAAGAGAGGGGCTGAAACAGAGGGCGAGAAACAGAGGGTCTGAAACAGAGTGCGAGAAACATAGGGGCTGAAACAGTGGGCGAGAAACAGAGGGGCTGAAACAGAGTGCGAGAAACAGAGGGGAAGAAACAGTGGGCGAGAAACAGAGGGGCTGAAACAGAGGGTGAGAAACACAGGGGCTGAATCAGAGCGGCTGAATCAGAGGGGCTGAAACAGAGGGGCTGAAACAGAGGGGCTGAAACAGAGGGCGAGAAACAGTGGGCGAGAAACAGAGGGGCTGAAACAGAGGGGCTGAAACAGAGGGCGAGAAACAGAGTGGCTGAAACAGGGGCTGAAACAGAGGGGCTGAAACAGAGGGCGAGAAACAGAGGGGCTGAAACAGAGGGCAAGAAACAGAGGGGCTGAAACAGAGGGGCTGAAACAGAGGGGCTGAAACAGAGGGGCTGAAACAGAGGGCGAGAAACAGAGGGGCTGAAACAGAGGGCGAGAAACAGAGGGGCTGAAACAATGGGCGCGAAACAGAGGGGCTGAAACAGAGGGCGAGAAACAGAGGGGCTGAAACAGAGTGCGAGAAACAGAGGGGCTGAAACAGAGAGCGAAAAACAGAGGGGCTGAAACAGAGGGGCTGAAACAGAGGGCAAGAAACAGAGGGCGAGAAACAGAGGGGCTGAAACAGAGGGCGAGAAACAGAGGGCGAGAAACAGAGGGCGAGAAACAGTGGGGCTGAAACAGAGAGCGAGAAACAGAGGGGCTGAAACAGAGGGGCTGAAACAGAGTGCGAGAAACAGAGGGGCTGAAACAGAGAGCGAGAAACAGAGGGGCTGAAACAGAGGGCAAGAAACAGAGGGGCTGAAACAGAGGGGCTGAAACAGAGGGCGAGAAACAGAGTGGCTGAAAAAGAGGGCGAGTAACAGAGGGGCTGAAACAGAGGGGCTGAAACAGAGGGGCTGAAACAGAGGGCGAGAAACAGAGGGTCTAAAACAGAGGGCGAGAAACAGAGGGGCTGAAACAGAGGGCGAGAAACAGAGGGCGAGAAACAGAGCGTCTGAAACAAAGGGCGAGAAACAGAGGTGCGAAACAGAGGGTGAGAAACAGAGGGGCTGAAACAGAGGGGCTGAAACAGAGGGAGAGAAACAGAGGGGCTGAAACAGAGGGCGAGAAACAGAGGGGCTGAAACAGAGAGCAAGAAACAGAGGGGCTGAAACAGAGGGGCTGAAACAGAGGGCGAGAAACAGAGGTGCTGAAACAGAGGGGCTGAATCAGAGTGCGAGAAACAGAGGGGCTGAAACAGAGGGGCTGAAAAAGTGGGGCTGAAACAGAGGGGCTGTAACAGAGGGGCTGAACAGAGGGCGAGAAACAGTGGGGCTGAAACAGAGGGCAAGAAACAGAGGGGCTGAAACAGAGGGGCTGAAACAGAGGGGCTGAATCAGAGGGGCTGAAAGAGAGGGGCTGAAACAGAGGGCGAGAAACAGAGGGTCTGAAACAGAGTGCGAGAAACATAGGGGCTGAAACAGTGGGCGAGAAACAGAGGGGCTGAAACAGAGTGCGAGAAACAGAGGGGAAGAAACAGTGGGCGAGAAACACAGGGGCTGAAACAGAGGGTGAGAAACAGAGGGGCTGAATCAGAGCGGCTGAATCAGAGGGGCTGAAACAGAGGGGCTGAAACAGAGGGGCTGAAACAGAGGGCGAGAAACAGTGGGCGAGAAACAGAGGGCGAGAAACAGAGGGACTGAAACAGAAGGGCTGAAACAGAGGGTGAGAAACAGAGGGGCTGAAACAGAGGGCGAGAAACAGAGGAGCTGAAACAAAAAGGCTGAAACAGAGGGCGAGAAACAGAGGGGCTGAAACAGAGGGACTGAATCAGCGGGGCTGAAACAGAGGGGCTGAAACAGAGGGCGAGAAACAGAGCGGCTGAAACAGAGGGTCAGAAACAGAGGGGCTGAAACAGATGGCGAGAAACAGAGGGCAAGAAACAGAGGGGCTGAAACAGAGGAGCTGAAACAGAGGGGCTGAAACAGAGGGGCTGAAACAGAGGGCGAGAAACAGAGGGGCTGAAACAGAGGGCGAGAAACAGAGAGGCTGAAACAGGGGCTGAAACAGAGGGGCTGAAACAGAGGGCGAGAAACAGAGGGGCTGAAACAGAGGGCAAGAAACAGAGGGGCTGAAACAGAGGGGCTGAAACAGAGGGGCTGAAACAGAGGGGCTGAAACAGAGGGCGAGAAACAGAGGGGCTGAAACAGAGGGCGAGAAACAGAGGGGCTGAAACAATGGGCGCGAAACAGAGGGGCTGAAACAGAGGGCGAGAAACAGAGGGGCTGAAACAGAGTGCGAGAAACAGAGGGGCTGAAACAGAGAGCGAGAAACAGAGGGGCTGAAACAGAGGGGCTGAAACAGAGGGCAAGAAACAGAGGGCGAGAAACAGAGGGGCTGAAACAGAGGGCGAGAAACAGAGGGCGAGAAACAGAGGGCGAGAAACAGAGGGCGAGAACCAGAGGGGCTGAAACAGAGAACGAGAAACAGAGGGGCTGAAACAGAGGGGCTGAAACAGAGTGCGAGAAACAGAGGGGCTGAAACAGAGAGCGAAAAACAGAGGGGCTGAAACAGAGGGCAAGAAACAGAGGGGCTGAAACAGAGGGGCTGAAACAGAGGGCGAGAAACAGAGGGGCTGAAAAAGAGGGCGAGTAACAGAGGGGCTGAAACAGAGGGGCTGAAACAGAGGGGCTGAAACAGAGGGCGAGAAACAGAGGGTCTCAAACAGAGGGCGAGAAACAGAGGGGCTGAAACAGAGGGCGAGAAACAGAGGGCGAGAAACAGAGGGTCTGAAACAAAGGCGAGAAACAGAGGGGCGAAACAGAGGGTGAGAAACAGAGGGGCTGAAACAGAGGGGCTGAAACAGAGGGAGAGAAACAGAGGGGCTGAAACAGAGGGCGAGAAACAGAGGGGCTGAAACAGAGAGCAAGAAACAGAGGGGCTGAAACAGAGGGGCTGAAACAGAGGGCGAGAAACAGAGGTGCTGAAACAGAGGGGCTGAATCAGAGTGCGAGAAACAGAGGGGCTGAATCAGAGGGGCTGAAAAAGTGGGGCTGAAACAGAGGGGCTGTAACAGAGGGGCTGAACAGAGGGCGAGAAACAGTGGGGCTGAAACAGAGGGCAAGAAACAGAGGGGCTGAAACAGAGGGGCTGAAACAGAGGGGCTGAAACAGAGGGTGAGAAACAGACGGGCTGAATCAGAGTGTGAGAAACAGAGGGGCTGAAACAGAGGCGCTGAAACAGAGGGCGAGAAACAGAGGGGCTGAAACAGAGGGCGAGAAACAGAGGGGCTGAAACAATGGGCGCGAAACAGAGGGGCTGAAACAGAGGGCGAGAAACAGAGGGGCTGAAACAGAGTGCGAGAAACAGAGGGGTTGAAACAGAGAGCGAGAAACAGAGGGGCTGAAACAGGGGCTGAAACAGAGGGGCTGAAACAGAGGGCGAGAAACAGAGGGGCTGAAACAGAGTGCGAGAAACAGAGAGGCTGAAACAGAGGGGCTGAAACAGAGGGTGAGAAACAGAGGGGCTGAAACAGAGGTCGAGAAACAGAGGGGCTGAATCAGAGGGCGCGAAACAGTGGGGCTGAAACAGAGGGCGAGAAACAGAGGGGCTGAAACAGAGGGCAAGAAACAGAGGGGCTGAAACAGAGGGCGAGAAACAGAGGGTGAGAAACAGAGGGGCTGAAACAAAGGGTGAGAAACAGAGGGGCTGAAACAGAGGGCGAGAAACAGAGGGGCTGAAACAGAGGGCGAGAAACAGAGGCGCTGAAACAGAGAGGCTGAATCAGAGTGCGAGAAACAGAGGGGCTGAAACAGAGGGGCTGAAACAGAGGGGCTGAAACAGAGGGGCTGAAACAGAGGGCGAGAAACAGAGGGCGAGAAACAGAGGGGCTGAATCAGAGGGGCTGAAACAGAGGGGCTGAAACAGAGGGGCTGAAACAGAGGGGCTGAAACAGAGGGGCTGAAACAGAGGGCGAGAAACAGAGGGGCTGAAACAGAGTGCGAGAAACAGAGGGGAAGAAACAGTGGGCGAGAAACAGAGGGGCTGAAACAGAGGGTGAGAAACAGAGGGGCTGAAACAGAGCAGCTGAAACAGAGGGCCTGAGACTGTGGGGCTGAATCAGAGGGGCTGAAACAGAGGGAGAGAAACAGAGGGCGAGAAACAGTTGTGCTGAAACAGAGGGGCTGAAACAGAGGGCGAGAAACAGAGGGCGAGAAACAGAGGGCGAGAAACAGAGGGACTGAAACAGAAGGGCTGTAACAGAGGGTGAGAAACAGAGGGGCTGAAACAGAGGGCGAGAAACAGAGGGGCTGAAACAAAAAGGCTGAAACAGAGGGCGAGAAACAGAGGGGCTGAAACAGAGGGACTGAATCAGCGGGGCTGAAACAGATGGCGAGAAACAGAGGGCAAGAAACAGAGGGGCTGAAACAGAGGAGCTGAAACAGAGGGGCTGAAACAGAGGGGCTGAAACAGAGGGCGAGAAACAGAGGGGCTGAAACAGAGGAGCTGAAACAGAGGGGCTGAAACAGAGGGCGAGAAACAGAGGGGCTGAAACAGAGGGCGAGAAACAGAGTGGCTGAAACAGAGGCTGAAACAGAGGGGCTGAAACAGAGGGCGAGAAACAGAGGGGCTGAAACAGAGGGCAAGAAACAGAGGGGCTGAAACAGAGGGGCTGAAACAGAGGGGCTGAAACAGAGGGCGAGAAACAGAGGCGCTGAAACAGAGGGCGAGAAACAGAGGGGCTGAAACAGAGGGCGAGAAACAGAGGGGCTGAAACAATGGGCGCGAAACAGAGGGGCTGAAACAGAGTGCGAGAAACAGAGGGGCTGAAACAGAGTGCGAGAAACAGAGGGGCTGAAACAGAGGGGCTGAAACAGAGGGCGAGAAACAGAGGGGCTGAAACAGAGGGGCTGAAACAGAGGGGGAGAAACAGAGGGGCTGAAACAGAGGGTGAGAAACAGAGGGTGAGAAACAGAGGGGCTGAAACAGCGTGCGAGAAAGAGAGGGGCGCGAAACAGAGGGGCTGAAACAGAGGGCGAGAAACAGAGGCGCTGAAACAGAGGGCGAGAAACAGAGGGGCTGAAACAGAGGGCGAGAAACAGAGGGGCTGAAACAATGGGCGAGAAACAGAGGGGCTGAAACAGAGTGCGAGAAACAGAGGGGCTGAAACAGAGTGCGAGAAACAGAGGGGCTGAAACAGAGGGGCTGAAACAGAGAGCGAGAAACAGAGGGGCTGAAACAGAGGGGCTGAAACAGAGGGGGAGAAACAGAGGGGCTGAAACAGAGGGTGAGAAACAGAGGGTGAGAAACAGAGGGGCTGAAACAGCGTGCGAGAAAGAGAGGGGCGCGAAACAGAGGGGCTGAAACAGAGGGCGAGAAACAGAGGGGCTGAAACAGAGGGGCTGAATCAGAGGGGCTGAAAGAGAGGGGCTGAAACAGAGGGCGAGAAACAGAGGGTCTGAAACAGAGTGCGAGAAACATAGGGGCTGAAACAGTGGGCGAGAAACAGAGGGGCTGAAACAGAGTGCGAGAAACAGAGGGGAAGAAACAGTGGGCGAGAAACAGAGGGGCTGAAACAGAGGGTGAGAAACACAGGGGCTGAATCAGAGCGGCTGAATCAGAGGGGCTGAAACAGAGGGGCTGAAACAGAGGGGCTGAAACAGAGGGCGAGAAACAGTGGGCGAGAAACAGAGGGGCTGAAACAGAGGGGCTGAAACAGAGGGCGAGAAACAGAGTGGCTGAAACAGGGGCTGAAACAGAGGGGCTGAAACAGAGGGCGAGAAACAGAGGGGCTGAAACAGAGGGCAAGAAACAGAGGGGCTGAAACAGAGGGGCTGAAACAGAGGGGCTGAAACAGAGGGGCTGAAACAGAGGGCGAGAAACAGAGGGGCTGAAACAGAGGGCGAGAAACAGAGGGGCTGAAACAATGGGCGCGAAACAGAGGGGCTGAAACAGAGGGCGAGAAACAGAGGGGCTGAAACAGAGTGCGAGAAACAGAGGGGCTGAAACAGAGAGCGAAAAACAGAGGGGCTGAAACAGAGGGGCTGAAACAGAGGGCAAGAAACAGAGGGCGAGAAACAGAGGGGCTGAAACAGAGGGCGAGAAACAGAGGGCGAGAAACAGAGGGCGAGAAACAGTGGGGCTGAAACAGAGAGCGAGAAACAGAGGGGCTGAAACAGAGGGGCTGAAACAGAGTGCGAGAAACAGAGGGGCTGAAACAGAGAGCGAGAAACAGAGGGGCTGAAACAGAGGGCAAGAAACAGAGGGGCTGAAACAGAGGGGCTGAAACAGAGGGCGAGAAACAGAGTGGCTGAAAAAGAGGGCGAGTAACAGAGGGGCTGAAACAGAGGGGCTGAAACAGAGGGGCTGAAACAGAGGGCGAGAAACAGAGGGTCTAAAACAGAGGGCGAGAAACAGAGGGGCTGAAACAGAGGGCGAGAAACAGAGGGCGAGAAACAGAGCGTCTGAAACAAAGGGCGAGAAACAGAGGTGCGAAACAGAGGGTGAGAAACAGAGGGGCTGAAACAGAGGGGCTGAAACAGAGGGAGAGAAACAGAGGGGCTGAAACAGAGGGCGAGAAACAGAGGGGCTGAAACAGAGAGCAAGAAACAGAGGGGCTGAAACAGAGGGGCTGAAACAGAGGGCGAGAAACAGAGGTGCTGAAACAGAGGGGCTGAATCAGAGTGCGAGAAACAGAGGGGCTGAAACAGAGGGGCTGAAAAAGTGGGGCTGAAACAGAGGGGCTGTAACAGAGGGGCTGAACAGAGGGCGAGAAACAGTGGGGCTGAAACAGAGGGCAAGAAACAGAGGGGCTGAAACAGAGGGGCTGAAACAGAGGGGCTGAATCAGAGGGGCTGAAAGAGAGGGGCTGAAACAGAGGGCGAGAAACAGAGGGTCTGAAACAGAGTGCGAGAAACATAGGGGCTGAAACAGTGGGCGAGAAACAGAGGGGCTGAAACAGAGTGCGAGAAACAGAGGGGAAGAAACAGTGGGCGAGAAACACAGGGGCTGAAACAGAGGGTGAGAAACAGAGGGGCTGAATCAGAGCGGCTGAATCAGAGGGGCTGAAACAGAGGGGCTGAAACAGAGGGGCTGAAACAGAGGGCGAGAAACAGTGGGCGAGAAACAGAGGGCGAGAAACAGAGGGACTGAAACAGAAGGGCTGAAACAGAGGGTGAGAAACAGAGGGGCTGAAACAGAGGGCGAGAAACAGAGGAGCTGAAACAAAAAGGCTGAAACAGAGGGCGAGAAACAGAGGGGCTGAAACAGAGGGACTGAATCAGCGGGGCTGAAACAGAGGGGCTGAAACAGAGGGCGAGAAACAGAGCGGCTGAAACAGAGGGTCAGAAACAGAGGGGCTGAAACAGATGGCGAGAAACAGAGGGCAAGAAACAGAGGGGCTGAAACAGAGGAGCTGAAACAGAGGGGCTGAAACAGAGGGGCTGAAACAGAGGGCGAGAAACAGAGGGGCTGAAACAGAGGGCGAGAAACAGAGAGGCTGAAACAGGGGCTGAAACAGAGGGGCTGAAACAGAGGGCGAGAAACAGAGGGGCTGAAACAGAGGGCAAGAAACAGAGGGGCTGAAACAGAGGGGCTGAAACAGAGGGGCTGAAACAGAGGGGCTGAAACAGAGGGCGAGAAACAGAGGGGCTGAAACAGAGGGCGAGAAACAGAGGGGCTGAAACAATGGGCGCGAAACAGAGGGGCTGAAACAGAGGGCGAGAAACAGAGGGGCTGAAACAGAGTGCGAGAAACAGAGGGGCTGAAACAGAGAGCGAGAAACAGAGGGGCTGAAACAGAGGGGCTGAAACAGAGGGCAAGAAACAGAGGGCGAGAAACAGAGGGGCTGAAACAGAGGGCGAGAAACAGAGGGCGAGAAACAGAGGGCGAGAAACAGAGGGCGAGAACCAGAGGGGCTGAAACAGAGAACGAGAAACAGAGGGGCTGAAACAGAGGGGCTGAAACAGAGTGCGAGAAACAGAGGGGCTGAAACAGAGAGCGAAAAACAGAGGGGCTGAAACAGAGGGCAAGAAACAGAGGGGCTGAAACAGAGGGGCTGAAACAGAGGGCGAGAAACAGAGGGGCTGAAAAAGAGGGCGAGTAACAGAGGGGCTGAAACAGAGGGGCTGAAACAGAGGGGCTGAAACAGAGGGCGAGAAACAGAGGGTCTCAAACAGAGGGCGAGAAACAGAGGGGCTGAAACAGAGGGCGAGAAACAGAGGGCGAGAAACAGAGGGTCTGAAACAAAGGCGAGAAACAGAGGGGCGAAACAGAGGGTGAGAAACAGAGGGGCTGAAACAGAGGGGCTGAAACAGAGGGAGAGAAACAGAGGGGCTGAAACAGAGGGCGAGAAACAGAGGGGCTGAAACAGAGAGCAAGAAACAGAGGGGCTGAAACAGAGGGGCTGAAACAGAGGGCGAGAAACAGAGTTGCTGAAACAGAGGGGCTGAATCAGAGTGCGAGAAACAGAGGGGCTGAATCAGAGGGGCTGAAAAAGTGGGGCTGAAACAGAGGGGCTGTAACAGAGGGGCTGAACAGAGGGCGAGAAACAGTGGGGCTGAAACAGAGGGCAAGAAACAGAGGGGCTGAAACAGAGGGGCTGAAACAGAGGGGCTGAAACAGAGGGTGAGAAACAGACGGGCTGAATCAGAGTGTGAGAAACAGAGGGGCTGAAACAGAGGCGCTGAAACAGAGGGCGAGAAACAGAGGGGCTGAAACAGAGGGCGAGAAACAGAGGGGCTGAAACAATGGGCGCGAAACAGAGGGGCTGAAACAGAGGGCGAGAAACAGAGGGGCTGAAACAGAGTGCGAGAAACAGAGGGGTTGAAACAGAGAGCGAGAAACAGAGGGGCTGAAACAGGGGCTGAAACAGAGGGGCTGAAACAGAGGGCGAGAAACAGAGGGGCTGAAACAGAGTGCGAGAAACAGAGAGGCTGAAACAGAGGGGCTGAAACAGAGGGTGAGAAACAGAGGGGCTGAAACAGAGGTCGAGAAACAGAGGGGCTGAATCAGAGGGCGCGAAACAGTGGGGCTGAAACAGAGGGCGAGAAACAGAGGGGCTGAAACAGAGGGCAAGAAACAGAGGGGCTGAAACAGAGGGCGAGAAACAGAGGGTGAGAAACAGAGGGGCTGAAACAAAGGGTGAGAAACAGAGGGGCTGAAACAGAGGGCGAGAAACAGAGGGGCTGAAACAGAGGGCGAGAAACAGAGGCGCTGAAACAGAGAGGCTGAATCAGAGTGCGAGAAACAGAGGGGCTGAAACAGAGGGGCTGAAACAGAGGGGCTGAAACAGAGGGGCTGAAACAGAGGGCGAGAAACAGAGGGCGAGAAACAGAGGGGCTGAATCAGAGGGGCTGAAACAGAGGGGCTGAAACAGAGGGGCTGAAACAGAGGGGCTGAAACAGAGGGGCTGAAACAGAGGGCGAGAAACAGAGGGGCTGAAACAGAGTGCGAGAAACAGAGGGGAAGAAACAGTGGGCGAGAAACAGAGGGGCTGAAACAGAGGGTGAGAAACAGAGGGGCTGAAACAGAGCAGCTGAAACAGAGGGCCTGAGACTGTGGGGCTGAATCAGAGGGGCTGAAACAGAGGGAGAGAAACAGAGGGCGAGAAACAGTTGTGCTGAAACAGAGGGGCTGAAACAGAGGGCGAGAAACAGAGGGCGAGAAACAGAGGGCGAGAAACAGAGGGACTGAAACAGAAGGGCTGTAACAGAGGGTGAGAAACAGAGGGGCTGAAACAGAGGGCGAGAAACAGAGGGGCTGAAACAAAAAGGCTGAAACAGAGGGCGAGAAACAGAGGGGCTGAAACAGAGGGACTGAATCAGCGGGGCTGAAACAGATGGCGAGAAACAGAGGCGCTGAAACAGAGGGCGAGAAACAGAGGGGCTGAAACAGAGGAGCTGAAACAGAGGGGCTGAAACAGAGGGCGAGAAACAGAGGGGCTGAAACAGAGGGCGAGAAACAGAGTGGCTGAAACAGAGGCTGAAACAGAGGGGCTGAAACAGAGGGCGAGAAACAGAGGGGCTGAAACAGAGGGCAAGAAACAGAGGGGCTGAAACAGAGGGGCTGAAACAGAGGGGCTGAAACAGAGGGCGAGAAACAGAGGCGCTGAAACAGAGGGCGAGAAACAGAGGGGCTGAAACAGAGGGCGAGAAACAGAGGGGCTGAAACAATGGGCGCGAAACAGAGGGGCTGAAACAGAGTGCGAGAAACAGAGGGGCTGAAACAGAGTGCGAGAAACAGAGGGGCTGAAACAGAGGGGCTGAAACAGAGGGCGAGAAACAGAGGGGCTGAAACAGAGGGGCTGAAACAGAGGGGGAGAAACAGAGGGGCTGAAACAGAGGGTGAGAAACAGAGGGTGAGAAACAGAGGGGCTGAAACAGCGTGCGAGAAAGAGAGGGGCGCGAAACAGAGGGGCTGAAACAGAGGGCGAGAAACAGAGGCGCTGAAACAGAGGGCGAGAAACAGAGGGGCTGAAACAGAGGGCGAGAAACAGAGGGGCTGAAACAATGGGCGAGAAACAGAGGGGCTGAAACAGAGTGCGAGAAACAGAGGGGCTGAAACAGAGTGCGAGAAACAGAGGGGCTGAAACAGAGGGGCTGAAACAGAGGGCGAGAAACAGAGGGGCTGAAACAGAGGGGCTGAAACAGAGGGGGAGAAACAGAGGGGCTGAAACAGAGGGTGAGAAACAGAGGGTGAGAAACAGAGGGGCTGAAACAGCGTGCGAGAAAGAGAGGGGCGCGAAACAGAGGGGCTGAAACAGAGGGCGAGAAACAGAGGGGCTGAAACAGAGTGCGAGAAACTGAGGGGCTGAAACAGAGGGGCTGAAACAGAGGGCGAGAAACAGAGGGGCTGAAACAGAGGTCGAGAAACAGAGGGGCTGAATCAGAGGGCGCGAAACAGAGGGGCTGAAACAGAGGGGCTGAAACAGCTGGCGAGAAACAGAGGGGCTGAAACAGAGGTCGAGAAACAGAGGGGCTGAATCAGAGGGCGCGAAACAGAGGGGCTGAAACTGAGGGCGAGAAACAGAGGGGCTGAAACAGAGAGCAAGAAACAGAGGGGCTGAAACAGAGGGCGAGAAACAGAGGGTAAGAAACAGAGGGGCTGAAACAAAGGGTGAGAAACTGAGGGGCTGAAACAAAGGGTGAGAAACAGAGGGGCTGAAACAGAGGGTAAGAAACAGAGGGGCTGAAACAAAGGGTGAGAAACAGAGGGGCTGAAACAGAGGGCGAGGAACAGAGGGCGAGAAACAGAGGGGCTGAAACAGATGGCGAGAAACAGAGGGGCTGAAACAGAGGGGCTGAAACAGAGGGGCTGAAACAGAGGGCGAGAAACAGAGGGGAAGAAACAGTGGGCGAGAAACAGAGGGGCTGAACAGAGGGTGAGAAACAGAGGGGCTGAAACAGAGCGGCTGAAACAGAGGGCCTGAGACAGTGGGGCTGAATCAGAGGGGCTGAAACAGAGGGAGAGAAACAGAGGGCGAGAAACAGTTGTGCTGAAACAGAGGGGCTGAAACAGAGGGGCTGAAACAGAGGGCGAGAAACAGAGGGCGAGAAACAGAGGGCGAGAAACAGAGGGACTGAAACAGAAGGGCTGAAACAGAGGGTGAGAAACAGAGGGGCTGAAACAGAGGGCGAGAAACAGAGGGGCTGAAACAAAAAGGCTGAAACTGAGGGCGAGAAACAGAGGGGCTGAAACAGAGGGACTGAATCAGCGGGGTTGAAACAGAGGGGCTGAAACAGAGGGCTTGAAACAGAGCGGCTGAAACAGAGGGTCAGAAACACAGGGGCTGAAACAGATGGCGAGAAACAGAGGGCAAGAAACAGAGGGGCTGAAACAGAGGAGCTGAAACAGAGGGGCTGAAACAGAGGGGCTGAAACAGTGGGCGAGAAACAGAGGGGCTGAAACAGAGGGCGAGAAACAGAGTGGCTGAAACAGGGGCTGAAACAGAGGGGCTGAAACAGAGGGCGAGAAACAGAGGGGCTGAAACAGAGTGCGAGAAAGAGAGGGGCTGAAACAGAGGGCGAGAAACAGAGGGGCTGAACAGAGGGTGAGAAACAGAGGGGCTGAAACAGAGCGGCTGAAACAGAGGGCCTGAGACAGTGGGGCTGAATCAGAGGGGCTGAAACAGAGGGAGAGAAACAGAGGGCGAGAAACAGTTGTGCTGAAACAGAGGGGCTGAAACAGAGGGGCTGAAACAGAGGGCGAGAAACAGAGGGCGAGAAACAGAGGGCGAGAAACAGAGGGACTGAAACAGAAGGGCTGAAACAGAGGGTGAGAAACAGAGGGGCTGAAACAGAGGGCGAGAAACAGAGGGGCTGAAACAAAAAGGCTGAAACAGAGGGCGAGAAACAGAGGGGCTGAAACAGAGGGACTGAATCAGCGGGGTTGAAACAGAGGGGCTGAAACAGAGGGCTTGAAACAGAGCGGCTGAAACAGAGGGTCAGAAACACAGGGGCTGAAACAGATGGCGAGAAACAGAGGGCAAGAAACAGAGGGGCTGAAACAGAGGAGCTGAAACAGAGGGGCTGAAACAGAGGTGCTGAAACAGTGGGCGAGAAACAGAGGGGCTGAAACAGAGGGCCAGAAACAGAGTGGCTGAAACAGGGGCTGAAACAGAGGGGCTGAAACAGAGGGCGAGAAACAGAGGGGCTGAAACAGAGTGCGAGAAACAGAGGGGCTGAAACAGAGGGCGAGAAACAGAGGGGCTGAAACAGAGGTCGAGAAACAGTGGGGCTGAAACAGAGGGCGCGAAACAGAGGGGCTGAAACAGAGGGAGAGAAACAGAGCGGCTGAAACAGAGGGCAAGAAACAGAGGGGCTGAAACAGAGGGCGAGAAACAGAGGGTGAGAAACAGAGGGGCTGAAACAAAGGGTGAGAAACAGAGGGGCTGAAACAGAGGGCGAGAAACAGAGGGGCTGAAACAGAGGGCGAGAAACAGAGGTGCTGAAACAGAGGGGCTGAATCAGAGTGCGAGAAACAGAGGGGCTGAAACAGAGGGGCTGAAAAAGTAGTGCTGAAACAGAGGGGCTGAAACAGAGGGCGAGAAACAGAGGGGCTGAAACAGAGGGCAAGAAACAGAGGGGCTGAAACAGAGGGGCTGAAACAGAGGGCGAGAAACAGAGGGGCTGAATCAGAGTGCGAGAAACAGAGGGGCTGAAACAGAGGCGCTGAAACAGAGGGCGAGAAACAGACGGGCTGAAACAGAGGGCAAGAAACAGAGAGGCTGAAACAATGGGCGCGAAACAGAGGGGCTGAAACAGAGTGCGAGAAACAGAGGGGCTGAAACAGAGTGCGAGAAACAGAGGGGCTGAAACAGAGAGCGAGAAACAGAAGGGCTGAAACAGAGGGGCTGAAACAGAGGGCGAGAAACAGAGGGGCATAAACAGATGGCGAGAAACAGAGGGGCTGAAACAGAGGGGCTGAAACAGAGGGGCTGAAACAGAGGGCGAGAAACAGAGGGGAAGAAACAGTGGGCGAGAAACAGAGGGGCTGAACAGAGGGTGAGAAACAGAGGGGCTGAAACAGAGCGGCTGAAACAGAGGGCCTGAGACAGTGGGGCTGAATCAGAGGGGCTGAAACAGAGGGAGAGAAACAGAGGGCGAGAAACAGTTGTGCTGAAACAGAGGGGCTGAAACAGAGGGGCTGAAACAGAGGGCGAGAAACAGAGGGCGAGAAACAGAGGGCGAGAAACAGAGGGACTGAAACAGAAGGGCTGAAACAGAGGGTGAGAAACAGATGGGCTGAAACAGAGGGCGAGAAACAGAGGGGCTGAAACAAAAAGGCTGAAACAGAGGGCGAGAAACAGAGGGGCTGAAACAGAGGGACTGAATCAGCGGGGTTGAAACAGAGGGGCTGAAACAGAGGGCTTGAAACAGAGCGGCTGAAACAGAGGGTCAGAAACACAGGGGCTGAAACAGATGGCGAGAAACAGAGGGCAAGAAACAGAGGGGCTGAAACAGAGGAGCTGAAACAGAGGGGCTGAAACAGAGGGGCTGAAACAGTGGGCGAGAAACAGAGGGGCTGAAACAGAGGGCGAGAAACAGAGTGGCTGAAACAGGGGCTGAAACAGAGGGGCTGAAACAGAGGGCGAGAAACAGAGGGGCTGAAACAGAGTGCGAGAAAGAGAGGGGCTGAAACAGAGGGCGAGAAACAGAGGGGCTGAACAGAGGGTGAGAAACAGAGGGGCTGAAACAGAGCGGCTGAAACAGAGGGCCTGAGACAGTGGGGCTGAATCAGAGGGGCTGAAACAGAGGGAGAGAAACAGAGGGCGAGAAACAGTTGTGCTGAAACAGAGGGGCTGAAACAGAGGGGCTGAAACAGAGGGCGAGAAACAGAGGGCGAGAAACAGAGGGCGAGAAACAGAGGGACTGAAACAGAAGGGCTGAAACAGAGGGTGAGAAACAGAGGGGCTGAAACAGAGGGCGAGAAACAGAGGGGCTGAAACAAAAAGGCTGAAACAGAGGGCGAGAAACAGAGGGGCTGAAACAGAGGGACTGAATCAGCGGGGTTGAAACAGAGGGGCTGAAACAGAGGGCTTGAAACAGAGCGGCTGAAACAGAGGGTCAGAAACACAGGGGCTGAAACAGATGGCGAGAAACAGAGGGCAAGAAACAGAGGGGCTGAAACAGAGGAGCTGAAACAGAGGGGCTGAAACAGAGGTGCTGAAACAGTGGGCGAGAAACAGAGGGGCTGAAACAGAGGGCCAGAAACAGAGTGGCTGAAACAGGGGCTGAAACAGAGGGGCTGAAACAGAGGGCGAGAAACAGAGGGGCTGAAACAGAGTGAGAGAAACAGAGGGGCTGAAACAGAGGGCGAGAAACAGAGGGGCTGAAACAGAGGTCGAGAAACAGTGGGGCTGAAACAGAGGGCGCGAAACAGAGGGGCTGAAACAGAGGGAGAGAAACAGAGCGGCTGAAACAGAGGGCAAGAAACAGAGGGGCTGAAACAGAGGGCGAGAAACAGAGGGTGAGAAACAGAGGGGCTGAAACAAAGGGTGAGAAACAGAGGGGCTGAAACAGAGGGCGAGAAACAGAGGGGCTGAAACAGAGGGCGAGAAACAGAGGTGCTGAAACAGAGGGGCTGAATCAGAGTGCGAGAAACAGAGGGGCTGAAACAGAGGGGCTGAAAAAGTAGTGCTGAAACAGAGGGGCTGAAACAGAGGGCGAGAAACAGAGGGGCTGAAACAGAGGGCAAGAAACAGAGGGGCTGAAACAGAGGGGCTGAAACAGAGGGCGAGAAACAGAGGGGCTGAATCAGAGTGCGAGAAACAGAGGGGCTGAAACAGAGGCGCTGAAACAGAGGGCGAGAAACAGACGGGCTGAAACAGAGGGCAAGAAACAGAGAGGCTGAAACAATGGGCGCGAAACAGAGGGGCTGAAACAGAGTGCGAGAAACAGAGGGGCTGAAACAGAGTGCGAGAAACAGAGGGGCTGAAACAGAGAGCGAGAAACAGAAGGGCTGAAACAGAGGGGCTGAAACAGAGGGCGAGAAACAGAGGGGCATAAACAGAGGGGCTGAAACAGAGGGGGAGAAACAGAGGGGGAGAAACAGAGGTGCTGAAACAGAGGGGGAGAAACAGAGGGGCTGAAACAGCGTGCGAGAAAGAGAGGTGCGCGAAACAGAGGGGCTGAAACAGAGGGGCTGAAACAGAGGGGCTGAAACAGAGGGCGAGAAACAGAGGGCGAGAAACAGAGGGGCTGAAACAGAGGGGCTGAAACCGAGGGCGAGAAACAGAGGTGCTGAAACAGAGGGGCTGAATCAGAGTGCGAGAAACAGAGGGGCTGAAACAGAGGGGCTGAAACAGAGGGGCTGAAACAGAGGGGCTGAAACAGAGGGCGATAAACAGAGGGCGAGAAACAGAGGGGCTGAATCAGAGGGGCTGAAACAGAGGGGCTGAAACAGAGGGCGAGAAACAGAGGGGCTGAAACAGAGGGGCTGAAACAGAGGGGCTGAAACAGTGGGCGAGAAACAGAGGGGCTGAAACAGAGTGCGAGAAACAGAGGGGAAGAAACAGTGGGCGAGAAACAGAGGGGCTGAAACAGAGGGTGAGAAACAGAGGGGCTGAAACAGAGCGGCTGAAACAGAGGGCCTGAGACAGTGGGGCTGAATCAGAGGGGCTGAAACAGAGGGAGAGAAACAGAGGGCGAGAAACAGTTGTGCTGAAACAGAGGGGCTGAAACAGAGGGCGAGAAACAGAGGGCGAGAAACAGAGGGACTGAAACAGAAGGGCTGAAACAGAGGGTGAGAAACAGAGGGGCTGAAACAGAGGGCGAGAAACAGAGGGGCTGAAACAAAAAGGCTGAAACAGAGGGCGAGAAACAGAGGGGCTGAAACAGAGGGACTGAATCAGCTGGGCTGAAACAGAGGGGCTGAAACAGAGGGCGAGAAACAGAGCGGCTGAAACAGAGCGTCAGAAACAGAGGTGCTGAAACAGATGGCGAGAAACAGAGGGCAAGAAACAGAGGGGCTGAAACAGAGGAGCTGAAACAGAGGGGGAGAAACAGAGGGGGAGAAACAGAGGTGCTGAAACAGAGGGGGAGAAACAGAGGGGCTGAAACAGCGTGCGAGAAAGAGAGGTGCGCGAAACAGAGGGGCTGAAACAGAGGGGCTGAAACAGAGGGGCTGAAACAGAGGGCGAGAAACAGAGGGCGAGAAACAGAGGGCGAGAAACAGAGGGTGAGAAACAGAGGGGCTGAAACAAAGGGTGAGAAACAGAGGGGCTGAAACAGAGGGCGAGAAACAGAGGGGCTGAAACAGAGGGCGAGAAACAGAGGTGCTGAAACAGAGGGGCTGAATCAGAGTGCGAGAAACAGAGGGGCTGAAACAGAGGGGCTGAAAAAGTAGTGCTGAAACAGAGGGGCTGAAACAGAGGGCGAGAAACAGAGGGGCTGAAACAGAGGGCAAGAAACAGAGGGGCTGAAACAGAGGGGCTGAAACAGAGGGCGAGAAACAGAGGGGCTGAATCAGAGTGCGAGAAACAGAGGGGCTGAAACAGAGGCGCTGAAACAGAGGGCGAGAAACAGACGGGCTGAAACAGAGGGCAAGAAACAGAGAGGCTGAAACAATGGGCGCGAAACAGAGGGGCTGAAACAGAGTGCGAGAAACAGAGGGGCTGAAACAGATTGCGAGAAACAGAGGGGCTGAAACAGAGAGCGAGAAACAGAAGGGCTGAAACAGAGGGGCTGAAACAGAGGGCGAGAAACAGAGGGGCATAAACAGAGGGGCTGAAACAGAGGGGGAGAAACAGAGGGGGAGAAACAGAGGTGCTGAAACAGAGGGGGAGAAACAGAGGGGCTGAAACAGCGTGCGAGAAAGAGAGGTGCGCGAAACAGAGGGGCTGAAACAGAGGGGCTGAAACAGAGGGGCTGAAACAGAGGGCGAGAAACAGAGGGCGAGAAACAGAGGGGCTGAAACAGAGGGGCTGAAACCGAGGGCGAGAAACAGAGGTGCTGAAACAGAGGGGCTGAATCAGAGTGCGAGAAACAGAGGGGCTGAAACAGAGGGGCTGAAACAGAGGGGCTGAAACAGAGGGGCTGAAACAGAGGGCGATAAACAGAGGGCGAGAAACAGAGGGGCTGAATCAGAGGGGCTGAAACAGAGGGGCTGAAACAGAGGGCGAGAAACAGAGGGGCTGAAACAGAGGGGCTGAAACAGAGGGGCTGAAACAGTGGGCGAGAAACAGAGGGGCTGAAACAGAGTGCGAGAAACAGAGGGGAAGAAACAGTGGGCGAGAAACAGAGGGGCTGAAACAGAGGGTGAGAAACAGAGGGGCTGAAACAGAGCGGCTGAAACAGAGGGCCTGAGACAGTGGGGCTGAATCAGAGGGGCTGAAACAGAGGGAGAGAAACAGAGGGCGAGAAACAGTTGTGCTGAAACAGAGGGGCTGAAACAGAGGGCGAGAAACAGAGGGCGAGAAACAGAGGGACTGAAACAGAAGGGCTGAAACAGAGGGTGAGAAACAGAGGGGCTGAAACAGAGGGCGAGAAACAGAGGGGCTGAAACAAAAAGGCTGAAACAGAGGGCGAGAAACAGAGGGGCTGAAACAGAGGGACTGAATCAGCTGGGCTGAAACAGAGGGGCTGAAACAGAGGGCGAGAAACAGAGCGGCTGAAACAGAGCGTCAGAAACAGAGGTGCTGAAACAGATGGCGAGAAACAGAGGGCAAGAAACAGAGGGGCTGAAACAGAGGAGCTGAAACAGAGGGGCTGAAACAGAGGGGCTGAAACAGAGGGCGAGAAACAGAGGGGCTGAAACAGAGGGGCTGAAACAGAGGGGCTGAAACAGAGGGCGAGAAACAGAGGGGCTGAAACAAAAAGGCTGAAACAGAGGGCGAGAAACAGAGGGGCTGAAACAGAGGGACTGAATCAGCGGGGTTGAAACAGAGGGGCTGAAACAGAGGGCTTGAAACAGAGCGGCTGAAACAGAGGGTCAGAAACACAGGGGCTGAAACAGATGGCGAGAAACAGAGGGCAAGAAACAGAGGGGCTGAAACAGAGGAGCTGAAACAGAGGGGCTGAAACAGAGGGGCTGAAACAGTGGGCGAGAAACAGAGGGGCTGAAACAGAGGGCGAGAAACAGAGTGGCTGAAACAGGGGCTGAAACAGAGGGGCTGAAACAGAGGGCGAGAAACAGAGGGGCTGAAACAGAGTGCGAGAAACAGAGGGGCTGAAACAGAGGGCGAGAAACAGAGGGGCTGAAACAGAGGTCGAGAAACAGTGGGGCTGAAACAGAGGGCGCGAAACAGAGGGGCTGAAACAGAGGGAGAGAAACAGAGCGGCTGAAACAGAGGGCAAGAAACAGAGGGGCTGAAACAGAGGGCGAGAAACAGAGGGTGAGAAACAGAGGGGCTGAAACAAAGGGTGAGAAACAGAGGGGCTGAAACAGAGGGCGAGAAACAGAGGGGCTGAAACAGAGGGCGAGAAACAGAGGTGCTGAAACAGAGGGGCTGAATCAGAGTGCGAGAAACAGAGGGGCTGAAACAGAGGGGCTGAAAAAGTAGTGCTGAAACAGAGGGGCTGAAATAGAGGGCGAGAAACAGAGGGGCTGAAACAGAGGGCAAGAAACAGAGGGGCTGAAACAGAGGGGCTGAAACAGAGGGCGAGAAACAGAGGGGCTGAAACAGAGGGCGAGAAACAGAGGGGCTGAAACAGAGGCGCTGAAACAGAGGGCGAGAAACAGAGGGGCTGAAACAGAGGGCAAGAAACAGAGAGGCTGAAACAATGGGCGCGAAACAGAGGGGCTGAATCAGAGGGCGAGAAACAGAGGGGCTGAAACAGAGTGCGAGAAACAGAGGGGCTGAAACAGAGAGCGAGAAACAGAGGGGCTGAAACAGAGGGGCTGAAACAGAGGGCGAGAAACAGAGGGGCATAAACAGAGGGGCTGAAACAGAGGGGGAGAAACAGAGGGGGAGAAACAGAGGTGCTGAAACAGAGGGGGAGAAACAGAGGGGCTGAAACAGCGTGCGAGAAAGAGAGGTGCGCGAAACAGAGGGGCTGAAACAGAGGGGCTGAAACAGAGGGGCTGAAACAGAGGGGCTGAAACAGAGGGCGAGAAACAGAGGGCGAGAAACAGAGGGACTGAAACAGAGGGGCTGAAACAGAGGGCGAGAAACAGAGGTGCTGAAACAGAGGGGCTGAATCAGAGTGCGAGAAACAGAGGGGCTGAAACAGAGGGGCTGAAACAGAGGGGCTGAAACAGAGGGGCTGAAACAGAGGGCGATAAACAGAGGGCGAGAAACAGAGGGGCTGAATCAGAGGGGCTGAAACAGAGGGGCTGAAACAGAGGGCGAGAAACAGAGGGGCTGAAACAGAGGGGCTGAAACAGAGGGGCTGAAACAGTGGGCGAGAAACAGAGGGGCTGAAACAGAGTGCGAGACACAGAGGGGAAGAAACAGTGGGCGAGAAACAGAGGGGCTGAAACAGAGGGTGAGAAACAGAGGGGCTGAAACAGAGGGGCTGAAACAGAGGGCCTGAGACAGTGGGGCTGAAACAGAGGGTCAGAAACAGAGGTGCTGAAACAGATGGCGAGAAACAGAGGGCAAGAAACAGAGGGGCTGAAACAGAGGAGCTGAAACAGAGGGGCTGAAACAGTGGGGCTGAAACAGAGGGCGAGAAACAGAGGGGCTGAAACAGAGGGGCTGAAACAGAGGGGCTGAAACAGAGGGCGAGAAACAGAGGGGCTGAAACAGAGGGCGAGAAACAGAGTGGCTGAAACAGGGGCTGAAACAGATGGGCTGAAACAGAGGGCGAGAAACAGAGGGGCTGAAACAGAGGGCAAGAAACAGAGGGGCTGAAACAGAGGGGCTGAAACACAGGGGCTGAAACAGAGGGCGAGAAACAGAGGCGCTGAAACAGAGGGTGAGAAACAGAGGGGCTGAAACAGAGTGCGAGAAACAGAGGGGCTGAAACAATGGGCGCGAAACAGAGGGGCTGAAACAGAGGGCGAGAAACAGAGGGGCTGAAACAGAGTGCGAGAAACAGAGGGGCTGAAACAGAGAGCGAGAAACAGAGGGGCTGAAACAGAGGGGCTGAAACAGAGGGCGAGAAACAGAGGGGCTGAAACAGAGGGGCTGAAACAGAGGGGGAGAAACAGAGGGGGAGAAACAGAGGGGCTGAAACAGAGGGGGAGAAACAGAGGGGCTGAAACAGCGTGCGAGAAAGAGAGGGGCGCGAAACAGAGGGGCTGAAACAGAGAGCGAGAAACAGAGGGGCTGAAACTGAGGGCGAGAAACAGAGGGCTGAAACAATGGGCGCGAAACAGAGGGGCTGAAACAGAGGGTGAGAAACAGAGGGGCTGAAACAGAGTGCGAGAAACAGAGGGGTTGAAACAGAGAGCGAGAAACAGATGGGCTGAAACAGGGGCTGAAACAGAGGGGCTGAAACAGAGGGCGAGAAACAGAGGGGCTGAAACAGAGTGCGAGAAACAGAGGGGCTGAAACAGAGGGGCTGAAACAGAGGGCGAGAAACAGAGGGGCTGAAACAGAGGTCGAGAAACAGAGGGGCTGAATCAGAGGGCGCGAAACAGAGGGGCTGAAACAGAGGGCGAGAAACAGAGGGGCTGAAACAGAGAGCAAGAAACAGAGGGGCTGAAACAGAGGGCGAGAAACAGAGGGTGAGAAACAGAGGGGCTGAAACAAAGGGTGAGAAACAGAGGGGCTGAAACAGAGGGCGAGAAACAGAGGTGCTGAAACAGAGGGGCTGAATCAGAGTGCGAGAAACAGAGGGGCTGAAACAGAGGGGCTGAAACAGAGGGGCTGAAACAGAGGGCGAGGAACAGAGGGCGAGAAACAGAGGGGCTGAATCAGAGGGGCTGAAACAGAGGGGCTGAAACAGAGGGTGAGAAACAGAGGGGCTGAAACAGAGGGGCTGAAACAGAGGGGCTGAAACAGAGGGCGAGAAACAGAGGGGAAGAAACAGTGGGCGAGAAACAGAGGGGCTGAAACAGAGGGTGAGAAACAGAGGGGCTGAAACAGAGCGGCTGAAACAGAGGGCCTGAGACAGTGGGGCTGAATCAGAGGGGCTGAAACAGAGGGAGAGAAACAGAGGGCGAGAAACAGTTGTGCTGAAACAGAGGGGCTGAAACAGAGGGGCTGAAACAGAGGGCGAGAAACAGAGGGCGAGAAACAGAGGGCGAGAAACAGAGGGACTGAAACAGAAGGGCTGAAACAGAGGGTGAGAAACAGAGGGGCTGAAACAAAAAGGCTGAAACAGAGGGCGAGAAACAGAGGGGCTGAAACAGAGGGACTGAATCAGCGAGGTTGAAACAGAGGGGCTGAAACAGAGGGCGAGAAACAGAGCTGCTGAAACAGAGGGTCAGAAACAGAGGGGCTGAAACAGATGGCGAGAAACAGAGGGCAAGAAACAGAGTGGCTGAAACAGAGGAGCTGAAACAGAGGGGCTGAAACAGAGGGGCTGAAACAGTGGGCGAGAAACAGAGGGGCTGAAACAGAGGGGCTGAAACAGAGGGGCTGAAACAGAGGGCGAGAAACAGAGGGGCTGAAACAGAGGGCGAGAAACAGAGTGGCTGAAACAGGGGCTGAAACAGAGGGGCTGAAACAGAGGGCGAGAAACAGAGGGGCTGAAACAGAGTGCGAGAAACAGAGGGGCTGAAACAGAGGGCGAGAAACAGAGGGGCTGAAACAGAGGTCGAGAAACAGAGGGGCTGAAACAGAGGGCGCGAAACAGAGGGGCTGAAACAGAGGGAGAGAAAGGGAGCGGCTGAAACACAGGGCAAGAAACAGAGGGGCTGAAACAGAGGGCGAGAAACAGAGGGTGAGAAACAGAGGGGCTGAAACAAAGGGTGAGAAACAGAGGGGCTGAAACAGAGGGCGAGAAACAGAGGGGCTGAAACAGGGGCTGAAACAGAGGGGCTGAAACAGAGGGCGAGAAACAGAGGGGCTGAAACAGAGTGCGAGAAACAGAGGGGCTGAAACAGAGGGCGAGAAACAGAGGGGCTGAAACAGAGGTCGAGAAACAGTGGGGCTGAAACAGAGGGCGCGAAACAGAGGGGCTGAAACAGAGGGAGAGAAACAGAGCGGCTGAAACAGAGGGCAAGAAACAGAGGGGCTGAAACAGAGGGCGAGAAACAGAGGGTGAGAAACAGAGGGGCTGAAACAAAGGGTGAGAAACAGAGGGGCTGAAACAGAGGGCGAGAAACAGAGGGGCTGAAACAGAGGGCGAGAAACAGAGGTGCTGAAACAGAGGGGCTGAATCAGAGTGCGAGAAACAGAGGGGCTGAAACAGAGGGGCTGAAAAAGTAGTGCTGAAACAGAGGGGCTGAAATAGAGGGCGAGAAACAGAGGGGCTGAAACAGAGGGCAAGAAACAGAGGGGCTGAAACAGAGGGGCTGAAACAGAGGGCGAGAAACAGAGGGGCTGAAACAGAGGGCGAGAAACAGAGGGGCTGAAACAGAGGCGCTGAAACAGAGGGCGAGAAACAGAGGGGCTGAAACAGAGGGCAAGAAACAGAGAGGCTGAAACAATGGGCGCGAAACAGAGGGGCTGAATCAGAGGGCGAGAAACAGAGGGGCTGAAACAGAGTGCGAGAAACAGAGGGGCTGAAACAGAGAGCGAGAAACAGAGGGGCTGAAACAGAGGGGCTGAAACAGAGGGCGAGAAACAGAGGGGCATAAACAGAGGGGCTGAAACAGAGGGGGAGAAACAGAGGGGGAGAAACAGAGGTGCTGAAACAGAGGGGGAGAAACAGAGGGGCTGAAACAGCGTGCGAGAAAGAGAGGTGCGCGAAACAGAGGGGCTGAAACAGAGGGGCTGAAACAGAGGGGCTGAAACAGAGGGGCTGAAACAGAGGGCGAGAAACAGAGGGCGAGAAACAGAGGGACTGAAACAGAGGGGCTGAAACAGAGGGCGAGAAACAGAGGTGCTGAAACAGAGGGGCTGAATCAGAGTGCGAGAAACAGAGGGGCTGAAACAGAGGGGCTGAAACAGAGGGGCTGAAACAGAGGGGCTGAAACAGAGGGCGATAAACAGAGGGCGAGAAACAGAGGGGCTGAATCAGAGGGGCTGAAACAGAGGGGCTGAAACAGAGGGCGAGAAACAGAGGGGCTGAAACAGAGGGGCTGAAACAGAGGGGCTGAAACAGTGGGCGAGAAACAGAGGGGCTGAAACAGAGTGCGAGACACAGAGGGGAAGAAACAGTGGGCGAGAAACAGAGGGGCTGAAACAGAGGGTGAGAAACAGAGGGGCTGAAACAGAGGGGCTGAAACAGAGGGCCTGAGACAGTGGGGCTGAAACAGAGGGTCAGAAACAGAGGTGCTGAAACAGATGGCGAGAAACAGAGGGCAAGAAACAGAGGGGCTGAAACAGAGGAGCTGAAACAGAGGGGCTGAAACAGTGGGGCTGAAACAGAGGGCGAGAAACAGAGGGGCTGAAACAGAGGGGCTGAAACAGAGGGGCTGAAACAGAGGGCGAGAAACAGAGGGGCTGAAACAGAGGGCGAGAAACAGAGTGGCTGAAACAGGGGCTGAAACAGATGGGCTGAAACAGAGGGCGAGAAACAGAGGGGCTGAAACAGAGGGCAAGAAACAGAGGGGCTGAAACAGAGGGGCTGAAACACAGGGGCTGAAACAGAGGGCGAGAAACAGAGGCGCTGAAACAGAGGGTGAGAAACAGAGGGGCTGAAACAGAGTGCGAGAAACAGAGGGGCTGAAACAATGGGCGCGAAACAGAGGGGCTGAAACAGAGGGCGAGAAACAGAGGGGCTGAAACAGAGTGCGAGAAACAGAGGGGCTGAAACAGAGAGCGAGAAACAGAGGGGCTGAAACAGAGGGGCTGAAACAGAGGGCGAGAAACAGAGGGGCTGAAACAGAGGGGCTGAAACAGAGGGGGAGAAACAGAGGGGGAGAAACAGAGGGGCTGAAACAGAGGGGGAGAAACAGAGGGGCTGAAACAGCGTGCGAGAAAGAGAGGGGCGCGAAACAGAGGGGCTGAAACAGAGAGCGAGAAACAGAGGGGCTGAAACTGAGGGCGAGAAACAGAGGGCTGAAACAATGGGCGCGAAACAGAGGGGCTGAAACAGAGGGTGAGAAACAGAGGGGCTGAAACAGAGTGCGAGAAACAGAGGGGTTGAAACAGAGAGCGAGAAACAGATGGGCTGAAACAGGGGCTGAAACAGAGGGGCTGAAACAGAGGGCGAGAAACAGAGGGGCTGAAACAGAGTGCGAGAAACAGAGGGGCTGAAACAGAGGGGCTGAAACAGAGGGCGAGAAACAGAGGGGCTGAAACAGAGGTCGAGAAACAGAGGGGCTGAATCAGAGGGCGCGAAACAGAGGGGCTGAAACAGAGGGCGAGAAACAGAGGGGCTGAAACAGAGAGCAAGAAACAGAGGGGCTGAAACAGAGGGCGAGAAACAGAGGGTGAGAAACAGAGGGGCTGAAACAAAGGGTGAGAAACAGAGGGGCTGAAACAGAGGGCGAGAAACAGAGGTGCTGAAACAGAGGGGCTGAATCAGAGTGCGAGAAACAGAGGGGCTGAAACAGAGGGGCTGAAACAGAGGGGCTGAAACAGAGGGCGAGGAACAGAGGGCGAGAAACAGAGGGGCTGAATCAGAGGGGCTGAAACAGAGGGGCTGAAACAGAGGGTGAGAAACAGAGGGGCTGAAACAGAGGGGCTGAAACAGAGGGGCTGAAACAGAGGGCGAGAAACAGAGGGGAAGAAACAGTGGGCGAGAAACAGAGGGGCTGAAACAGAGGGTGAGAAACAGAGGGGCTGAAACAGAGCGGCTGAAACAGAGGGCCTGAGACAGTGGGGCTGAATCAGAGGGGCTGAAACAGAGGGAGAGAAACAGAGGGCGAGAAACAGTTGTGCTGAAACAGAGGGGCTGAAACAGAGGGGCTGAAACAGAGGGCGAGAAACAGAGGGCGAGAAACAGAGGGCGAGAAACAGAGGGACTGAAACAGAAGGGCTGAAACAGAGGGTGAGAAACAGAGGGGCTGAAACAAAAAGGCTGAAACAGAGGGCGAGAAACAGAGGGGCTGAAACAGAGGGACTGAATCAGCGAGGTTGAAACAGAGGGGCTGAAACAGAGGGCGAGAAACAGAGCTGCTGAAACAGAGGGTCAGAAACAGAGGGGCTGAAACAGATGGCGAGAAACAGAGGGCAAGAAACAGAGTGGCTGAAACAGAGGAGCTGAAACAGAGGGGCTGAAACAGAGGGGCTGAAACAGTGGGCGAGAAACAGAGGGGCTGAAACAGAGGGGCTGAAACAGAGGGGCTGAAACAGAGGGCGAGAAACAGAGGGGCTGAAACAGAGGGCGAGAAACAGAGTGGCTGAAACAGGGGCTGAAACAGAGGGGCTGAAACAGAGGGCGAGAAACAGAGGGGCTGAAACAGAGTGCGAGAAACAGAGGGGCTGAAACAGAGGGCGAGAAACAGAGGGGCTGAAACAGAGGTCGAGAAACAGAGGGGCTGAAACAGAGGGCGCGAAACAGAGGGGCTGAAACAGAGGGAGAGAAAGGGAGCGGCTGAAACACAGGGCAAGAAACAGAGGGGCTGAAACAGAGGGCGAGAAACAGAGGGTGAGAAACAGAGGGGCTGAAACAAAGGGTGAGAAACAGAGGGGCTGAAACAGAGGGCGAGAAACAGAGGGGCTGAAACAGAGGGCGAGAAACAGAGGTGCTGAAACAGAGGGGCTGAATCAGAGTGCGAGAAACAGAGGGGCTGAAAAAGTAGTGCTGAAACAGAGGGGCTGAAACAGAGGGCGAGAAACAGAGGGGCTGAAACAGACGGCAAGAAACAGAGGGGCTGAAACAGAGGGGCTGAAACAGAGGGGCTGAAACAGAGGGCGAGAAACAGAGGGGCTGAAACAGAGGCGCTGAAACAGAGGGCGAGAAACAGAGGGGCTGAAACAGAGGGCAAGAAACAGAGGGGCTGAAACAATGGGCGCGAAACAGAGGGGCTGAAACAGAGGGCGAGAAACAGAGGGGCTGAAACAGAGAGCGAGAAACAGAGGGGCTGAAACAGGGGCTGAAACAGAGGGGCTGAAACAGAGGGCGAGAAACAGAGGGGCTGAAACAGAGAGCGAGAAACAGAGGGGCTGAAACAGAGGGGCTGAAACAGAGGGCGAGAAACAGAGGGGCATAAACAGAGGGGCTGAAACAGAGGGGGAGAAACAGAGGGGGAGAAACAGAAGTGCTGAAACAGAGGGGGAGAAACAGAGGGGCTGAAACAGCGTGCGAGAAAGAGAGTGGCGCGAAACAGAGGGGCTGAAACAGAGGGGCTGAAACAGAGGGGCTGAAACAGAGGGCGAGAAACAGAGGGGCTGAAACAGAGGAGCTGAATCTGAGTGCGAGATACGGAGGGGCTGAAACAGAGGGGCTGAAACAGAGGGGCTGAAACAGAGGGGCTGAAACAGAGGGCGAGAAACAGAGGGGCTGAAACAGAGGGGCTGAAACAGAGGCCGAGAAACAGAGGGGCTGAAACAGAGGGGCTGAAACAGAGCGGCTGAAACAGATGGGCTGAAACAGAGGGCGAGTAACAGAGGGGCTGAAACAGAGGGTCTGAAACAGAGGGGGTGAAACAGAGGGCTAGAAACAGAGGGTCTGAAACAGAGGGGCTGAAACAGAGGGGCTGAAACAGAGGGCGAGAAACAGAGGGGCTGATACTGAGGGTGAGAAACAGAGGGGCTGAACCAGAGGGACTGAAACAGAGGGTGAGAAACAGATGGGCTGAAACAGAGGGGCTGAAACAGAGGGGCTGAAACAGAGGGGCTGAAACAGAGGGTGAGAAACAGAGGGGCTGAAACAGAGGGGCTGAAACAGAGGGGCTGAAACAGAGGGCGAGAAACAGAGGGGCTGAAACAGAGTGGCAGAAACAGAGGGGCTGAAACAGAGGGGCTGAAACAGAGGGGCTGAAACAGATGGCGAGAAACAGAGGGCGAGAAACTGAGGGGCTGAATCAGAGGGGCTGAAACAGAGGGGCTGACACAGAGGGCGAGAAACAAAGGGGCTGAAACAGAGGGGCTGTGACAGATTGGGCTGAAACATAGGGCGAGAAAGAGAGGGGCTGAAACAGAGTGCGAGAAACAGAGGGGCTGAAACAGTGGGCGAGAAACAGAGGGGCTGAAACGGAGGGCGAGAGACAGAGGGCGAGAAACAGAGGGGCTGAAACAGAGGGCGGGAAACAGAAAGGCTGAAACAGAAGGCGAGAAACAGAGGGGCTGAAACAGAGTGGCTGAAACAGAGGGCGAGAAACAGAGGGGCTTAAACAGAGGGACTGATACAGAGGGGGTTAAACAGAGGGGCTGAAACAGAGTGCGAGAAACAGAGGGGCTGAAACAGAGGGGCTGAAACTGAGGGCGAGATACAGAGGGCGAGAAACAGAGGGGCTGAAACAGAGGGGCTGAAACAGAGGGGCTGAAACAGAGGGCGAGAAACAGAGGGCGAGAAACAGAGGGGCTGAAACAGAGGGGCTGAAACAGAGGGTGAGAAACAGAGAGGCTGAAACAGAGGGCGAGAAACAGAGGGGCTGAAACAGAGTGGCTGAAACAGAGGGCGAGAAACAGAGGGGCTGAAACAGAGTGACTGAATCAGAGGGGGTTAAACAGAGGGGCTGAAAGAGAGGGCAAGAAACAGAGGGGCTGAAACAGAGGGGCTGAAACAGAGGGGCTCAAACTGAGGGGCTGAAACAGAGGGGATGCGACAGAGGGGCTGAAACAGAGGGCGAGAAACAGAGGGCGAGAAACAGAGGGGCTGAAACAGAGGAGCTGAATCAGAGTGCGAGATACGGAGGGGCTGAAACAGAGGGGCTGAAACAGAGGGGCTGAAACAGAGGGGCTGAAACAGAAGGCGAGAAACAGAGGGGCTGAAACAGAGGGGCTGAAACAGAGGGCGAGAAACAGAGGGGCTGAAACTGAGGGGCTGAAACAGAGGCCGAGAAACAGAGGGGCTGAAACAGAGGGTCTGAAACAGAGGGGCTGAAACAGAGGGCGAGTAACAGAGGGGCTGAAACAGAGGGTCTGAAACAGAGGGGCTGAAACAGAGGGCGAGAAACAGAGGGGCTGATACTGAGGGTGAGAAACAGAGGGGCTGAAACAGAGGGGCTGAAACACAGGGTGAGAAACAGATGGACTGAAACAGAGGGGCTGAAACAGTGGGGCTGAAACAGAGGGGCTGAAACAGAGGGTGAGAAACAGAGGGGCTGAAACAGAGGGGCTGAAACAGAGGGGCTGAAACAGAGGGTGAGAAACAGAGGGGCTGAAACTGAGGGGCTGAAACAGAGGCCGAGAAACAGAGGGGCTGAAACAGAGGGTCTGAAACAGAGGGGGTGAAACAGAGGGCTAGAAACAGAGGGTCTGAAACAGAGGGGCTGAAACAGAGGGGCTGAAACAGAGGGCGAGAAACAGAGGGGCTGATACTGAGGGTGAGAAACAGAGGGGCTGAAACAGAGGGGCTGAAACACAGGGTGAGAAACAGATGGACTGAAACAGAGGGGCTGAAACAGTGGGGCTGAAACAGAGGGGCTGAAACAGAGGGTGAGAAACAGAGGGGCTGAAACAGAGGGGCTGAAACAGAGGGGCTGAAACAGAGGGTGAGAACCAGAGGGGCTGAAACTGAGGGGCTGAAACAGAGGCCGAGAAACAGAGGGGCTGAAACAGAGGGTCTGAAACAGAGGGGGTGAAACAGAGGGCTAGAAACAGAGGGTCTGAAACAGAGGGGCTGAAACAGAGGGGCTGAAACAGAGGGCGAGAAACAGAGGGGCTGATACTGAGGGTGAGAAACAGAGGGGCTGAACCAGAGGGGCTGAAACAGAGGGTGAGAAACAGATGGACTGAAACAGAGGGGCTGAAACAGAGGGGCTGAAACAGAGGGGCTGAAACAGAGGGTGAGAAACAGAGGGGCTGAAACAGAGGGGCTGAAACAGAGGGGCTGAAACAGAGGGCGAGAAACAGAGGGGCTGAAACAGAGTGGCAGAAACAGAGGGGCTGAAACAGAGGGGCTGAAACAGAGGGGCTGAAACAGATGGCGAGAAACAGAGGGCGAGAAACTGAGGGGCTGAATCAGAGGGTCTGAAACAGAGGGGCTGACACAGAGGGGCTGAAACAGAGGGCGAGTAACAGAGGGGCTGTGACAGATTGGGCTGAAACATAGGGCGAGAAAGAGAGGGGCTGAAACAGAGTGCGAGAAACAGAGGGGCTGAAACAGTGGGCGAGAAACAGAGGGGCTGAAACGGAGGGCGAGAGACAGAGGGCGAGAAACAGAGGGGCTGAAACAGAGGGCGGGAAACAGAAAGGCTGAAACAGAAGGCGAGAAACAGAGGGGCTGCAACAGAGTGGCTGAAACAGAGGGCGAGAAACAGAGGGGCTTAAACAGAGGGACTGATACAGAGGGGGTTAAACAGAGGGGCTGAAACAGAGGGCGAGAAACAGAGGGGCTGAAACAGAGGGGCTGAAACAGAGGGGCTGAAACAGAGGGGCTGAAACAGAGGGGCTGAAACAGATGGCGAGAAACAGAGGGCGAGAAACTGAGGGGCTGAATCAGAGGGGCTGAAACAGAGGGGCTGACACAGAGGGCGAGAAACAAAGGGGCTGAAACAGAGGGGCTGTGACAGATTGGGCTGAAACATAGGGCGAGAAAGAGAGGGGCTGAAACAGAGTGCGAGAAACAGAGGGGCTGTAACAGTGGGCGAGAAACAGAGGGGCTGAAACGGAGGGCGAGAGACAGAGGGCGAGAAACAGAGGGGCTGAAACAGAGGGCGGGAAACAGAAAGGCTGAAACAGCAGGCGAGAAACAGAGGGGCTGAAACAGAGTGGCTGAAACAGAGGGCGAGAAACAGAGGGGCTTAAACAGAGGGACTGATACAGAGGGGGTTAAACAGAGGGGCTGAAACAGAGTGCGAGAAAGAGAGGGGCTGAAACAGAGGGGCTGAAACTGAGGGCGAGATACAGAGGGCGAGAAACAGAGGGGCTGAAACAGAGGGGCTGAAACAGAGGGGCTGAAACAGAGGGCGAGAAACAGAGGGCGAGAAACAGAGGGGCTGAAACAGAGGGGCTGAAACAGAGGGTGAGAAACAGAGAGGCTGAAACAGAGGGCGAGAAACAGAGGGGCTGAAACAGAGTGGCTGAAACAGAGGGCGAGAAACAGAGGGGCTGAAACAGAGTGACTGAATCAGAGGGGGTTAAACAGAGGGGCTGAAAGAGAGGGCAAGAAACAGAGGGGCTGAAACAGAGGGGCTGAAACAGAGGGGCTCAAACTGAGGGGCTGAAACAGAGGGGCTGCAACAGAGGGGCTGAAACAGAGGGCGAGAAACAGAGGGCGAGAAACAGAGGGGCTGAAACAGAGGAGCTGAATCAGAGTGCGAGATACGGAGGGGCTGAAACAGAGGGGCTGAAACAGAGGGGCTGAAACAGAGGGGCTGAAACAGAAGGCGAGAAACAGAGGGGCTGAAACAGAGGGTCTGAAACAGAGGGGCTGAAACAGAGGGCGAGTAACAGAGGGGCTGAAACAGAGGGTCTGAAACAGAGGGGCTGAAACAGAGGGCGAGAAACAGAGGGGCTGATACTGAGGGTGAGAAACAGAGGGGCTGAACCAGAGGGGCTGAAACACAGGGTGAGAAACAGATGGACTGAAACAGAGGGGCTGAAACAGTGGGGCTGAAACAGAGGGGCTGAAACAGAGGGTGAGAAACAGAGGGGCTGAAACAGAGGGGCTGAAACAGAGGGGCTGAAACAGAGGGTGAGAAACAGAGGGGCTGAAACAGATGGGCTGAAACAGAGGGCGAGTAACAGAGGGGCTGAAACAGAGGGTCTGAAACAGAGGGGGTGAAACAGAGGGCTAGAAACAGAGGGTCTGAAACAGAGGGGCTGAAACAGAGGGGCTGAAACAGAGGGCGAGAAACAGAGGGGCTGATACTGAGGGTGAGAAACAGAGGGGCTGAACCAGAGGGGCTGAAACAGAGGGTGAGAAACAGATGGACTGAAACAGAGGGGCTGAAACAGAGGGGCTGAAACAGAGGGGCTGAAACAGAGGGTGAGAAACAGAGGGGCTGAAACAGAGGGGCTGAAACAGAGGGGCTGAAACAGAGGGCGAGAAACAGAGGGGCTGAAACAGAGTGACTGAATCAGAGGGGGTTAAACAGAGGGGCTGAAAGAGAGGGCGAGAAACAGAGGGGCTGAAACAGAGGGGCTGAAACAGAGGGGCTCAAACTGAGGGGCTGAAACAGAGGGGCTGCAACAGAGGGGCTGAAACAGAGGGCGAGAAACAGAGGGCGAGAAACAGAGGGGCTGAAACAGAGGAGCTGAATCAGAGTGCGAGATACGGAGGGGCTGAAACAGAGGGGCTGAAACAGAGGGGCTGAAACAGAATGCGAGAAACAGAGGGGCTGAAACAGAGGGGCTGAAACAGAGGGCGAGAAACAGAGGGGCTGAAACTGAGGGGCTGAAACAGAGGCCGAGAAACAGAGGGGCTGAAACAGTGGGTCTGAAACAGAGGGGCTGAAACAGAGGGCGAGTAACAGAGGGGCTGAAACAGAGGGTCTGAAACAGAGGGGCTGAAACAGAGGGCGAGAAACAGAGGGGCTGATACTGAGGGTGAGAAACAGAGGGGCTGAACCAGAGGGGCTGAAACACAGGGTGAGAAACAGATGGACTGAAACAGAGGGGCTGAAACAGTGGGGCTGAAACAGAGGGGCTGAAACAGAGGGTGAGAAACAGAGGGGCTGAAACAGAGGGGCTGAAACAGAGGGGCTGAAACAGAGGGTGAGAAACAGAGGGGCTGAAACAGAGTGGCGGAAACAGAGGGGCTGAAACAGAGGGGCTGAAACAGAGGGGCTGAAACAGAGGGCGAGAAACAGAGGGCGAGAAACAGAGGGGCTGAATCAGAGGGGCTGAAACAGAGTGGCTGAAACAGAGGGCAAGAAACAGAGCGGCTGAAACAGAGGGGCTGTAACAGAGGGGCTGAAACAGAGGGTGAGAAACAGAGGGGCATAAACAGAGGGGCTGAAACAGAGGGGGAGAAACAGAGGGGGAGAAACAGAGGTGCTGAAACAGAGGGGGAGAAACAGAGGGGCTGAAACAGCGTGCGAGAAAGAGAGGGGCGCGAAACAGAGGGGCTGAAACAGAGGGGCTGAAACAGAGGGGCTGAAACAGAGGGGCTGAAACAGAGGGCGAGAAACAGAGGGCGAGAAACAGAGGGGCTGAAACAGAGGAGCTGAATCTGAGTGCGAGATACGGAGGGGCTGAAACAGAGGGGCTGAAACAGAGGGGCTGAAACAGAGGGCCTGAAACTGAAAGCGAGAAACAGAGGGGCTGAAACAGAGGGGCTGAAACAGAGGGCGAGAAACAGAGGGGCTGAAACAGAGGGGCTGAAACAGAGGCCGAGAAACAGAGGGGCTGAAACAGAGGGGCTGAAACAGAGCGGCTGTAACAGATGGGCTGAAACAGAGGGCGAGTAACAGAGGGGCTGAAACAGAGGGTCTGAAACAGAGGGGGTGAAACAGAGGGCTAGAAACAGAGGGTCTGAAACAGAGGGGCTGAAACAGAGGGGCTGAAACAGAGGGCGAGAAACAGAGGGGCTGATACTGAGGGTGAGAAACAGAGGGGCTGAACCAGAGGGGCTGAAACAGAGGGTGAGAAACAGATGGACTGAAACAGAGGGGCTGAAACAGAGGGGCTGAAACAGAGGGGCTGAAACAGAGGGTGAGAAACAGAGGGGCTGAAACAGAGGGGCTGAAACAGAGGGGCTGAAACAGAGGGCGAGAAACAGAGGGGCTGAAACAGAGTGGCAGAAACAGAGGGGCTGAAACAGAAGGGCTGAAACAGAGGGGCTGAAACAGATGGCGAGAAACAGAGGGCGAGAAACTGAGGGGCTGAATCAGAGGGGCTGAAACAGAGGGGCTGACACAGAGGGCGAGAAACAAAGGGGCTGAAACAGAGGGGCTGTGACAGATTGGGCTGAAACATAGGGCGAGAAACAGAGGGGCTGAAACAGAGTGCGAGAAACAGAGGGGCTGAAACAGTGGGCGAGAAAGAGAGGGGCTGAAACGGAGGGCGAGAGACAGAGGGCGAGAAACAGAGGGGCTGAAACAGAGGGCGGGAAACAGAAAGGCTGAAACAGAAGGCGAGAAACAGAGGGGCTGAAACAGAGGGCGAGAAACAGAGGGGCTTAAACAGAGGGACTGATACAGAGGGGGTTAAACAGAGGGGCTGAAACAGAGTGCGAGAAACAGAGGGGCTGAAACAGAGGGGCTGAAACTGAGGGCGAGATACAGAGGGCGAGAAACAGAGGGGCTGAAACAGAGGGGCTGAAACAGAGGGGCTGAAACAGAGGGCGAGAAACAGAGGGCGAGAAACAGAGGGGCTGAAACAGAGGGGCTGAAACAGAGGGTGAGAAACAGAGAGGCTGAAACAGAGGGCGAGAAACAGAGGGGCTGAAACAGAGTGGCTGAAACAGAGGGCGAGAAACAGAGGGCTGAAACAGAGTGACTGAATCAGAGGGGGTTAAACAGAGGGGCTGAAAGAGAGGGCAAGAAACAGAGGGGCTGAAACAGAGGGGCTGAAACAGAGGGGCTCAAACTGAGGGGCTGAAACAGAGGGGCTGCAACAGAGGGGCTGAAACAGAGGGCGAGAAACAGAGGGCGAGAAACAGAGGGGCTGAAACAGAGGCCGAGAAACAGAGGGGCTGAAACAGAGGGTCTGAAACAGAGGGGCTGAAACAGAGGGCGAGTAACAGAGGGGCTGAAACAGAGGGTCTGAAACAGAGGGGCTGAAACAGAGGGCGAGAAACAGAGGGGCTGATACTGAGGGTGAGAAACAGAGGGGCTGAACCAGAGGGGCTGAAACACAGGGTGAGAAACAGATGGACTGAAACAGAGGGGCTGAAACAGTGGGGCTGAAACAGAGGGGCTGAAACAGAGGGTGAGAAACAGAGGGGCTGAAACAGAGGGGCTGAAACAGAGGGGCTGAAACAGAGGGTGAGAAACAGAGGGGCTGAAACAGATGGGCTGAAACAGAGGGCGAGTAACAGAGGGGCTGAAACAGAGGGTCTGAAACAGAGGGGGTGAAACAGAGGGCTAGAAACAGAGGGTCTGAAACAGAGGGGTTGAAATAGAGGGCGAGAAACAGAGGGGCTGATACTGAGGGTGAGAAACAGAGGGGCTGAACCAGAGGGGCTGAAACAGAGGGTGAGAAACAGATGGACTGAAACAGAGGGGCTGAAACAGAGGGGCTGAAACAGAGGGGCTGAAACAGAGGGTGAGAAACAGAGGGGCTGAAACAGAGGGGCTGAAACAGAGGGGCTGAAACAGAGGGCGAGAAACAGAGGGGCTGAAACAGAGTGGCAGAAACAGAGGGGCTGAAACAGAGGGGCTGAAACAGAGGGGCTGAAACAGATGGCGAGAAACAGAGGGCGAGAAACTGAGGGGCTGAATCAGAGGGGCTGAAACAGAGGGGCTGACACAGAGGGGCTGTGACAGATTGGGCTGAAACATAGGGCGAGAAACAGAGGGGCTGAAACAGAGTGCGAGAAACAGAGGGGCTGAAACAGTGGGCGAGAAACAGAGGGGCTGAAACGGAGGGCGAGAGACAGAGGGCGAGAAACAGAGGGGCTGAAACAGAGGGCGGGAAACAGAAAGGCTGAAACAGAAGGCGAGAAACAGAGGGGCTGAAACAGAGTGGCTGAAACAGAGGGCGAGAAACAGAGGGGCTTAAACAGAGGGACTGATACAGAGGGGGTTAAACAGAGGGGCTGAAACAGAGTGCGAGAAACAGAGTGGCTGAAACAGAGGGGCTGAAACTGAGGGCGAGATACAGAGGGCGAGAAACAGAGGGGCTGAAACAGAGGGGCTGAAACAGAGGGGCTGAAACAGAGGGCGAGAAACAGAGGGCGAGAAACAGAGGGGCTGAAACAGAGGGGCTGAAACAGAGGGTGAGAAACAGAGGGGCTGAAACAGAGTGACTGAATCAGAGGGGGTTAAACAGAGGGGCTGAAACAGAGGGCGAGAAACAGAGGGGCTGAAACAGAGGGGCTGAAACAGAGGGGCTCAAACTGAGGGGCTGAAACAGAGGGGCTGCAACAGAGGGGCTGAAACAGAGGGCGAGAAACAGAGGGCGAGAAACAGAGGGGCTGAAACAGAGGAGCTGAATCAGAGTGCGAGATACGGAGGGGCTGAAACAGAGGGGCTGAAACAGAGGGGCTGAAACAGAGGGGCTGAAACAGAAGGCGAGAAACAGAGGGGCTGAAACAGAGGGGCTGAAACAGAGGGCGAGAAACAGAGGGGCTGAAACTGAGGGGCTGAAACAGAGGCCGAGAAACAGAGGGGCTGAAACAGAGGGGCTGAAACAGAGGGGCTGAAACAGAGGGCGAGTAACAGAGGGGCTGAAACAGAGTGTCTGAAACAGAGGGGCTGAAACAGAGGGCGAGAAACAGAGGGGCTGATACTGAGGGTGAGAAACAGAGGGGCTGAACCAGAGGGGCTGAAACACAGGGTGAGAAACAGATGGACTGAAACAGAGGGGCTGAAACAGTGGGGCTGAAACAGAGGGGCTGAAACAGAGGGTGAGAAACAGAGGGGCTGAAATAGAGGGGCTGAAACAGAGGGTGAGAAACAGAGGGGCTGAAACAGAGTGGCGGAAACAGAGGGGCTGAAACAGAGGGGCTGAAACAGAGGGTCTGAAACAGAGGGCGAGATACAGAGGGCGAGAAACAGAGGGGCTGAAACAGAGGGGCTGAAACAGAGGGGCTGAAACAGAGGGCGAGATACAGAGGGCGAGAAACAGAGGGGCTGAAACAGAGGGGCTGAAACAGAGGGTGAGAAACAGAGAGGCTGAAACAGAGGGCGAGAAACAGAGGGGCTGAAACAGAGTGGCTGAAACAGAGGGCGAGAAACAGAGGGGCTGAAACAGAGTGACTGAATCAGAGGGGGTTAAACAGAGGGGCTGAAAGAGAGGGCAAGAAACAGAGGGTGAGAAACAGAGGGGCTGAAACAGAGTGACTGAATCAGAGGGGGTTAAACAGAGGGGCTGAAACAGAGGGCGAGAAACAGAGGGGCTGAAACAGAGGGGCTGAAACAGAGGGGCTCAAACTGAGGGGCTGAAACAGAGGGGCTGCAACAGAGGGGCTGAAACAGAGGGCGAGAAACAGAGGGCGAGAAACAGAGGGGCTGAAACAGAGGAGCTGAATCAGAGTGCGAGATACGGAGGGGCTGAAACAGAGGGGCTGAAACAGAGGGGCTGAAACAGAGGGGCTGAAACAGAGGGCGAGAAACAGAGGGGCTGAAACTGAGGGGCTGAAACAGAGGCCGAGAAACAGAGGGGCTGAAACAGAGGGGCTGAAACAGAGGGGCTGAAACAGAGGGCGAGTAACAGAGGGGCTGAAACAGAGTGTCTGAAACAGAGGGGCTGAAACAGAGGGCGAGAAACAGAGGGGCTGATACTGAGGGTGAGAAACAGAGGGGCTGAACCAGAGGGGCTGAAACACAGGGTGAGAAACAGATGGACTGAAACAGAGGGGCTGAAACAGTGGGGCTGAAACAGAGGGGCTGAAACAGAGGGTGAGAAACAGAGGGGCTGAAATAGAGGGGCTGAAACAGAGGGTGAGAAACAGAGGGGCTGAAACAGAGTGGCGGAAACAGAGGGGCTGAAACAGAGGGGCTGAAACAGAGGGTCTGAAACAGAGGGCGAGATACAGAGGGCGAGAAACAGAGGGGCTGAAACAGAGGGGCTGAAACAGAGGGGCTGAAACAGAGGGCGAGATACAGAGGGCGAGAAACAGAGGGGCTGAAACAGAGGGGCTGAAACAGAGGGTGAGAAACAGAGAGGCTGAAACAGAGGGCGAGAAACAGAGGGGCTGAAACAGAGTGGCTGAAACAGAGGGCGAGAAACAGAGGGGCTGAAACAGAGTGACTGAATCAGAGGGGGTTAAACAGAGGGGCTGAAAGAGAGGGCAAGAAACAGAGGGGCTGAAACAGAGGGGCTGAAACAGAGGGGCTCAAACTGAGGGGCTGAAACAGAGGGGCTGCAACAGAGGGGCTGAAACAGAGGGCGAGAAACAGAGGGCGAGAAACAGAGGGGCTGAAACAGAGGAGCTGAATCAGAGTGCGAGATACGGAGGGGCTGAAACAGAGGGGCTGAAACAGAGGGGCTGAAACAGAGGGGCTGAAACAGAAGGCGAGAAACAGAGGGGCTGAAACAGAGGGGCTGAAACAGAGGGCGAGAAACAGAGGGGCTGAAACTGAGGGGCTGAAACAGAGGCCGAGAAACAGAGGGGCTGAAACAGAGGGTCTGAAACAGAGGGGCTGAAACAGAGGGCGAGTAACAGAGGGGCTGAAACAGAGGGTCTGAAACAGAGGGGCTGAAACAGAGGGCGAGAAACAGAGGGGCTGATACTGAGGGTGAGAAACAGAGGGGCTGAACCAGAGGGGCTGAAACAGAGGGTGAGAAACAGATGGACTGAAACAGAGGGGCTGAAACAGTGGGGCTGAAACAGAGGGGCTGAAACAGAGGGTGAGAAACAGAGGGGCTGAAACAGAGGGGCTGAAACAGAGGGGCTGAAACAGAGGGTGAGAAACAGAGGGGCTGAAACAGATGGGCTGAAACAGAGGGCGAGTAACAGAGGGGCTGAAACAGAGGGTCTGAAACAGAGGGGGTGAAACAGAGGGCTAGAAACAGAGGGTCTGAAACAGAGGGGCTGAAACAGAGGGGCTGAAACAGAGGGCGAGAAACAGAGGGGCTGATACTGAGGGTGAGAAACAGAGGGGCTGAACCAGAGGGGCTGAAACAGAGGGTGAGAAACAGATGGACTGAAACAGAGGGGCTGAAACAGAGGGTGAGAAACAGAGGGGCTGAAACAGAGCGGCTGAAACAGAGGGGCTGAAACAGAGCGTGAGAAACAGAGGGGCTGAAACAGAGGGGCTGAAACAGAGGGGCTGAAACAGAGGGCGAGAAACAGAGGGGCTGAAACAGAGTGGCAGAAACAGAGGGGCTGAAACAGAGGGGCTGAAACAGAGGGGCTGAAACAGATGGCGAGAAACAGAGGGCGAGAAACTGAGGGGCTGAATCAGAGGGGCTGAAACAGAGGGGCTGACACAGAGGGCGAGAAACAAAGGGGCTGAAACAGAGGGGCTGTGACAGATTGGGCTGAAACATAGGGCGAGAAACAGAGGGGCTGAAACAGAGTGCGAGAAACAGAGGGGCTGAAACAGTGGGCGAGAAAGAGAGGGGCTGAAACGGAGGGCGAGAGACAGAGGGCGAGAAACAGAGGGGCTGAAACAGAGGGCGGGAAACAGAAAGGCTGAAACAGAAGGCGAGAAACAGAGGGGCTGAAACAGAGTGGCTGAAACAGAGGGCGAGAAACAGAGGGGCTTAAACAGAGGGACTGATACAGAGGGGGTTAAACAGAGGGGCTGAAACAGAGTGCGAGAAACAGAGGGGCTGAAACAGAGGGGCTGAAACTGAGGGCGAGATACAGAGGGCGAGAAACAGAGGGGCTGAAACAGAGGGGCTGAAACAGAGGGGCTGAAACAGAGGGCGAGAAACAGAGGGCGAGAAACAGAGGGGCTGAAACAGAGGGGCTGAAACAGAGGGTGAGAAACAGAGAGGCTGAAACAGAGGGCGAGAAACAGAGGGGCTGAAACAGAGTGGCTGAAACAGAGGGCGAGAAACAGAGGGGCTGAAACAGAGTGACTGAATCAGAGGGGGTTAAACAGAGGGGCTGAAACAGAGGGCGAGAAACAGAGGGGCTGAAACAGAGGGGCTGAAACAGAGGGGCTCAAACTGAGGGGCTGAAACAGAGGGGCTGCAACAGAGGGGCTGAAACAGAGGGCGAGAAACAGAGGGCGAGAAACAGAGGGGCTGAAACAGAGGAGCTGAATCAGAGTGCGAGATACGGAGGGGCTGAAACAGAGGGGCTGAAACAGAGGGGCTGAAACAGAGGGGCTGAAACAGAAGGCGAGAAACAGAGGGGCTGAAACAGAGGGGCTGAAACAGAGGGCGAGAAACAGAGGGGCTGAAACTGAGGGGCTGAAACAGAGGCCGAGAAACAGAGGGGCTGAAACAGAGGGTCTGAAACAGAGGGGCTGAAACAGAGGGCGAGTAACAGAGGGGCTGAAACAGAGTGTCTGAAACAGAGGGGCTGAAACAGAGGGCGAGAAACAGAGGGGCTGATACTGAGGGTGAGAAACAGAGGGGCTGAACCAGAGGGGCTGAAACACAGGGTGAGAAACAGATGGACTGAAACAGAGGGGCTGAAACAGTGGGGCTGAAACAGAGGGGCTGAAACAGAGGGTGAGAAACAGAGGGGCTGAAACAGAGGGGCTGAAACAGAGGGGCTGAAACAGAGGGTGAGAAACAGAGGGGCTGAAACAGAGTGGCGGAAACAGAGGGGCTGAAACAGAGGGGCTGAAACAGAGGGGCTGAAACAGAGGGCGAGAAACAGAGGGCGAGAAACAGAGGGGCTGAATCAGAGGGGCTGAAACAGAGTGGCTGAAACAGAGGGCAAGAAACAGAGCGGCTGAAACAGAGGGGCTGT
The DNA here is from genome assembly GCF_047496795.1 of Chiloscyllium punctatum. NCBI lineage: Eukaryota > Metazoa > Chordata > Chondrichthyes > Orectolobiformes > Hemiscylliidae > Chiloscyllium > Chiloscyllium punctatum. The sequence goes on along the minus strand of NC_092779.1, from coordinate 1,881,418 downwards.
ACCAGAGGGGCTGAAACAGAGGGTGAGAAACAGAGGGGCATAAACAGAGGGGCTGAAACAGAGGGAGAGAAACAGAGGGGGAGAAACAGAGGTGCTGAAACAGAGGGGGAGAAACAGAGGGTCTGAAACAGCGTGCGAGAAAGAGAGGGGCGCGAAACAGAGGGGCTGAAACAGAGGGGCTGAAACAGAGGGGCTGAAACAGAGGGGCTGAAACAGAGGGCGAGAAACAGAGGGCGAGAAACAGAGGGGCTGAAACAGAGGAGCTGAATCTGAGTGCGAGATACGGAGGGGCTGAAACAGAGGGGCTGAAACAGAGGGGCTGAAACAGAGGGCCTGAAACAGAAGGCGAGAAACAGAGGGGCTGAAACAGAGGGGCTGAAACAGAGGGTGAGAAACAGAGGGGCTGAAACAGATGGGCTGAAAGAGAGGGCGAGTAACAGAGGGGCTGAAACAGAGGGTCTGAAACAGGGGGGGTGAAACAGAGGGCTAGAAACAGAGGGTCTGAAACAGAGGGGCTGAAACAGAGGGGCTGAAACAGAGGGCGAGAAACAGAGGGGCTGATACTGAGGGTGAGAAACAGAGGGGCTGAACCAGAGGGGCTGAAACAGAGGGTGAGAAACAGATGGACTGAAACAGAGGGGCTGAAACAGAGGGGCTGAAACAGAGGGGCTGAAACAGAGGGTGAGAAACAGAGGGGCTGAAACAGAGGGGCTGAAACAGAGGGGCTGAAACAGAGGGCGAGAAACAGAGGGGCTGAAACAGAGTGGCAGAAACAGAGGGGCTGAAACAGAGGGGCTGAAACAGAGGGGCTGAAACAGATGGCGAGAAACAGAGGGCGAGAAACAGAGGGGCTGAATCAGAGGGGCTGAAACAGAGGGGCTGACACAGAGGGCGAGAAACAAAGGGGCTGAAACAGAGGGGCTGTGACAGATTGGGCTGAAACATAGGGCGAGAAACAGAGGGGCTGAAACAGAGTGCGAGAAACAGAGGGGCTGAAACAGTGGGCGAGAAAGAGAGGGGCTGAAACGGAGGGCGAGAGACAGAGGGCGAGAAACAGAGGGGCTGAAACAGAGGGCGGGAAACAGAAAGGCTGAAACAGAAGGCGAGAAACAGAGGGGCTGAATCAGAGTGGCTGAAACAGAGGGCGAGAAACAGAGGGGCTTAATCAGAGGGACTGATATAGAGGGGGTTAAACAGAGGGGCTGAAACAGAGTGCGAGAAACAGAGGGGCTGAAACAGAGGGGCTGAAACTGAGGGCGAGATACAGAGGGCGAGAAACAGAGGGGCTGAAACAGAGGGGCTGAAACAGAGGGGCTGAAACAGAGGGCGAGAAACAGAGGGCGAGAAACAGAGGGGCTGAAACAGAGGGGCTGAAACAGAGGGTGAGAAACAGAGAGGCTGAAACAGAGGGCGAGAAACAGAGGGGCTGAAACAGAGTGGCTGAAACAGAGGGCGAGAAACAGAGGGGCTGAAACAGAGTGACTGAATCAGAGGGGGTTAAACAGAGGGGGCTGAAACAGAGGGCGAGAAACAGAGGGGCTGAAACAGAGGGGCTGAAACAGAGGGGCTCAAACTGAGGGGCTGAAACAGAGGGGCTGCAACAGAGGGGCTGAAACAGAGGGCGAGAAACAGAGGGCGAGAAACAGAGGGGCTGAAACAGAGGAGCTGAATCAGAGTGCGAGATACGGAGGGGCTGAAACAGAGGGGCTGAAACAGAGGGGCTGAAACAGAGGGGCTGAAACAGAAGGCGAGAAACAGAGGGGCTGAAACAGAGGGGCTGAAACAGAGGGCGAGAAACAGAGGGGCTGAAACTGAGGGGCTGAAACAGAGGCCGAGAAACAGAGAGGCTGAAACAGAGGGTCTGAAACAGAGGGGGCTGAAACAGAGGGCGAGTAACAGAGGGGCTGAAACAGAGGGTCTGAAACAGAGGGGCTGAAACAGAGGGCGAGAAACAGAGGGGCTGATACTGAGGGTGAGAAACAGAGGGGCTGAACCAGAGGGGCTGAAACACAGGGTGAGAAACAGATGGACTGAAACAGACGGGCTGAAACAGTGGGGCTGAAACAGAGGGGCTGAAACAGAGGGTGAGAAACAGAGGGGCTGAAACAGAGGGGCTGAAACAGAGGGTGAGAAACAGAGGGGCTGAAACAGCGTGGCGGAAACAGAGGGGCTGAAACAGAGGGGCTGAAACAGAGGGGTGAAACAGAGGGCGAGAAACAGAGGGGCGAGAAACAGAGGGGCTGAATCAGAGGGGCTGAAACAGAGTGGCTGAAACAGAGGGCAAGAAACAGAGCGGCTGAAACAGAGGGGCTGTAACAGAGGGGCTGAAACAGAGGGCGAGAAACAGTGGGGCTGAAACAGAATGCGAGAAACAGAGGGGCTGAAACAGTGGGCGTGAAACAGAGGGGCTGAAAGAGAGGGCGAGAAACAGAGGGGCTGAAACAGAGTGCGAGAAACAGAGGGGCTGAAACAGTGGGCGAGAAACAGAGTGGCTGAAACAGAGGGGCTGACACAGAGGGGGTGAAACAGAGGGCGAGAAACAGAGGGGGTGAAACAGAGGGCGAGAAACAGAGGGTCTGAAACAGAGGGTCTGAAACAGAGGGGCTGAAACAGAGGGCGAGAAACAGAGGGGCTGATACTGAGGGTGAGAAACAGATGGACTGAAACAGAGGGGCTGAAACAGAGGGCGAGAAACAGAGGTGCTGAAACAGAGGGGCTGAAACAGAGGCCGAGAAACAGAGGGGCTGAAACAGAGGGGCTGAAACAGAGCGGCTGAAACAGATGGGCTGAAACAGAGGGGCGAGTAACAGAGGGGCTGAAACAGAGGGGTCTGAAACAGAGGGGGTGAAACAGAGGGCTAGAAACAGAGGGTCTGAAACAGAGGGGCTGAAACAGAGGGGCTGAAACAGAGGGCGAGAAACAGAGGGGCTGATACTGAGGGTGAGAAACAGAGGGGCTGAACCAGAGGGGCTGAAACAGAGGGTGAGAAACAGATGGACTGAAACAGAGGGGCTGAAACAGAGGGGCTGAAACAGAGGGGCTGAAACAGAGGGTGAGAAACAGAGGGGCTGAAACAGAGGGGCTGAAACAGAGGAGCTGAAACAGAGGGCGAGAAACAGAGGGGCTGAAACAGAGTGGCAGAAACAGAGGGGCTGAAACAGAGGGGCTGAAACAGAGGGGCTGAAACAGATGGCGAGAAACAGAGGGCGAGAAACTGAGGGGCTGAATCAGAGGGGCTGAAACAGAGGGGCTGACACAGAGGGCGAGAAACAAAGGGGCTGAAACAGAGGGGCTGTGACAGATTGGGCTGAAACATAGGGCGAGAAACAGAGGGGCTGAAACAGAGTGCGAGAAACAGAGGGGCTGAAACAGTGGGCGAGAAACAGAGGGGCTGAAACGGAGGGCGAGAGACAGAGGGCGAGAAACAGAGGGGCTGAAACAGAGGGCGGGAAACAGAAAGGCTGAAACAGAAGGCGAGAAACAGAGGGGCTGAAAACAGAGTGGCTGAAACAGAGGGCGAGAAACAGAGGGGCTTAAACAGAGGGACTGATACAGAGGGGGTTAAACAGAGGGGCTGAAACAGAGTGCGAGAAACAGAGGGGCTGAAACAGAGGGGCTGAAACTGAGGGCGAGATACAGAGGGGCGAGAAACAGAGGGGCTGAAACAGAGGGGCTGAAACAGAGGGGCTGAAACAGAGGGCGAGAAACAGAGGGCGAGAAACAGAGGGGCTGAAACAGAGGGGCTGAAACAGAGGGTGAGAAACAGAGAGGCTGAAACAGAGGGCGAGAAACAGAGGGGCTGAAACAGAGTGGCTGAAACAGAGGGGCGAGAAACAGAGGGGCTGAAACAGAGTGACTGAATCAGAGGGGGTTAAACAGAGGGGCTGAAACAGAGGGCGAGAAACAGAGGGGCTGAAACAGAGGGGCTGAAACAGAGGGGCTCAAACTGAGGGGCTGAAACAGAGGGGCTGCAACAGAGGGGCTGAAACAGAGGGCGAGAAACAGAGGGCGAGAAACAGAGGGGCTGAAACAGAGGAGCTGAATCAGAGTGCGAGATACGGAGGGGCTGAAACAGAGGGGCTGAAACAGAGGGGCTGAAACAGAAGGCGAGAAACAGAGGGGCTGAAACAGAGGGGCTGAAACAGAGGGCGAGAAACAGAGGGGCTGAAACTGAGGGGCTGAAACTGAGGGGCTGAAACAGAGGGGCTGAAACAGAGGGGCTGAAACAGAGGGTCTGAAACAGAGGGGCTGAAACAGAGGGCGAGTAACAGAGGGGCTGAAACAGAGGGTCTGAAACAGAGGGGCTGAAACAGAGGGCGAGAAACAGAGGGGCTGATACTGAGGGTGAGAAACAGAGGGGCTGAACCAGAGGGGCTGAAACACAGGGTGAGAAACAGATGGACTGAAACAGAGGGGCTGAAACAGTGGGGCTGAAACAGAGGGGCTGAAACAGAGGGTGAGAAACAGAGGGGCTGAAACAGAGGGGCTGAAACAGAGGGGCTGAAACAGAGGGTGAGAAACAGAGGGGCTGAAACAGATGGGCTGAAACAGAGGGCGAGTAACAGAGGGGCTGAAACAGAGGGTCTGAAACAGAGGGGGTGAAACAGAGGGCTAGAAACAGAGGGTCTGAAACAGAGGGGCTGAAAACAGAGGGGCTGAAACAGAGGGCGAGAAACAGAGGGGCTGATACTGAGGGTGAGAAACAGAGGGGCTGAACCAGAGGGACTGAAACAGAGGGTGAGAAACAGATGGACTGAAACAGAGGGGCTGAAAACAGAGGGGCTGAAACAGAGGGGCTGAAACAGAGGGTGAGAAACAGAGGGGCTGAAACAGAGGGGCTGAAACAGAGGGCGAGAAACAGAGGGGCTGAAACAGAGTGGCAGAAACAGAGGGGCTGAAACAGAGGGGCTGAAACAGAGGGGCTGAAGCAGATGGCGAGAAACAGAGGGCGAGAAACTGAGGGCGAGAAACTGAGGGGCTGAATCAGAGGGGCTGACACAGAGGGGCGAGAAACAAAGGGGCTGAAACAGAGGGGCTGTGACAGATTGGGCTGAAACATAGGGCGAGAAACAGAGGGGCTGAAACAGAGTGCGAGAAACAGAGGGGCTGAAACAGTGGGCGAGAAACAGAGGGGCTGAAACGGAGGGCGAGAGACAGAGGGCGAGAAACAGAGGGGCTGAAA